>NC_057807.1:197976668-198018147 GCF_018294505.1 Triticum aestivum | reverse complement strand
GCGGTTGAGTAGGGGAATCGAGGGTGCGGGGGGTCGGCGGCGGCGGCCGGTGGACCGGGGGGGTGCTCGGCGGCGAGGGGGACCGGCTCTGGCGAGGTGGGATAGCGATCGAGATGGAGGGGGATCGAGATCGAGTGTCCATGAAATTTAAAAATATTCATGATAGTTCAAAAAGTACCCATGAAATACAATCGAGAAATGAAGGCTACGATTTAAATACAATCGATCTTAGCTAGCTATCTGTTCACAATCTTCTTGCCCTTGTTTTTCGCAAATGGAGTTCTTCTGTGGAACAGACGTCCTTTAGGTAGGGTGGTCCTACTTCTTCTTGTGGTGTATGCTGCTACTTCATCATCGTCGTCATGTTCGATCCTCGGGTCGCCGTACTTGTCGAAGTCTTGCTCATTGGCTACTCCATCCATTCCGATGATCTTCCTTTTGCCTCTCCTCACGACAACACGACTGGGCTTTGATGGGTCGGTAATGAAGAAGCATTGGTCCACTTGGGAAGCCAGTACCCATGGCTCATTTTTCGCGGTGACGTTTGCGCCCGCGGTCTTGGATTTGGCTTCGGGTATAACCATGGTGGTGAAATACCGGTCTTCTTTTAGGACACTCTTCGCCCATCTGACACGGAACATCGGGACCTTCTCTCCAGCGTAGCTCAGCTCCCAGATCTCCTCGATCCTTCCGTAGTATATGTCCTTGTCGTTACCGGTGTAGGATTCCATCGTTACCCCGGAGTTCTAATAACCATCGCTCTTCATGTCCTTGGCCTCAGTGTAGAATGTGTAGCTGTTGATATCGCACGCCTCATAGGTCATCAGGTTGTGCTCGGCGCCCTGTGACAAGGCAAATATGAGTTGTTCTTCCACGGAAGAATCCTCATGTAAAGGGTACGACAGAAGCTTCTGCTTGAACCAACGCGTGAAACATGAGTTGTGCTCTTTGATTATATCTCCGTCCGTCCTCTGTTGGCCTCGGTCATTGTATGTCTTCTTAATAAAGGTTTTGTGCTCTACCACCCAAGGATCGACCATGTCTATGTGTTGTAGCGCGACTAGGTTTGCTCTTTCAAAGTCGGCGAGTCGACCCTCTAAGTCGACATGCATTTCGCGGCGACCCTCACGGTGACCCCATCCAGCGAGCCTGCCGAGGTGCCTGTTGACGGGCAGACCAACGGGGTTCTCGATGCCTAGATAATTCGTGCAGTAGGAGATGCACTCTTCGGTCAGAAAGCCCCTGGCTATACTTCCCTCTGGACGTGACATGTTGCGAACGTATCCTTTGATGACACCATTCATCCTTTCGAACGGCATCATGTTGTGCAGGAACGTCGGCCCGAGTTGCATGATATCCTCCACTATATGGACCAGCAGATGCACCATAATGTCGAAGAATGCGGGCGGGAAGTACATCTCAAGCTCGCATAGTATCACCACGATCTCTTCTTGTAGCCTTCTGAGTTGCCTCACGCCAATCGACTTCCGAGAGATGACGTCAAAAAAGTTGCATAGGCCAAATAGCGTTTCATGGACGTGCGCGTCCATGATCCCACGGATTGCTACTGGAAGTATCTGCGTCATCAGCCCGTGACAGTCGTGAGACTTCATCCCACTGAACTTCTGCTTCGCTGGGTCTAGGTATCTGCTTATCTTCCCTGCGTAACCGTAAGGAAGTTTTACTCCTAGGAGGCAGGTGAAAAACTGGTCGATCTCCTCCTGACATAGAGTGAAGCACGCGGGAGGGTAGTCATTTCCGGTCTTCTTGGCCTTTTTGCCTTTGCGACGACTTTCTGTGTCCTGATTCGCCTCATCATCATCATCATCATCATCAGCATCATCATTAGCGTGAAGCTCCTGCCTGATGCCCATTGATTTCAAGTCTGCCCTTGCTTTCGGCCCATCTTTGGTCCTCTCTGGCATGTTGAGCAGGGTACCAAGCAGACTCTCACACACGTTCTTCGTGATATGCATGACATCAAGGCTGTGAGGCACACGGTGGATCTTCCAGTATGGCAAGTCCCAGAAAACAGACCTCGTTTTCCATACCTTCAGCAGCGGCTCTGGCGCCTTTCGCTTCTTTCCCGGCTCTGGCGCCTTTTGCTTCTTTCTCGGCAGTGGGCAGTCTTTCCAATTTTTCAACAGCTTGTCTATTTCCTCGCTGCTCCTCGTACACGGGCGTTTTCGGGGTTCGGTTTCACCATCGAACAGATCCTTGCGTTTCCTCCACGGGTCATCGTCGCGAAGCCACCTTCGATGTCCTATGAACACGGTTTTCAAAGACCCGGGATCTCTATCTAGCTGGCGATACGTTGTGTCATCCATGCACCTTACGCATCCAGAAAATCCGTGGACTACCTGCCCCGCGAGATATCCGTAACCGAGATAGTCGTGCACCGTCGTGAGCAGTGCGGCTCTCATAGGGAAATATTCTTTCTCTGCGGCGTCCCACGTATTAGCTGGCATTTTCCATAGCGTGTCAAGCTCCTCTTTTAGCAGCCCCAGATACAGATTGATGGCGTTCCCTGGTTGTTTCGGTCCTTCAATTAGCATACTCATGTGAATGTACTTCCTCTTCATGCACAACCAGGGGGGAAGGTTGTACATCCACACAAACACAGGCCAGGTGCTATGTGTGCTTCTCTGGCTGCCAAACAAATTGACTTCATCAGTGCTCGCGCCCAGCACGATGTTCCTTGGATCGTTCCCAAATTCTAGGTCTTCGAAGTTCAACGCTTGCCACTGGCTCGCATCCTTAGGGTTACTCGGCATCTTGTCTTTTTTATCTATCTCCGGATCATTTGCGTCATCTTCTCGCTTCTTCTCCTCCCTATCCGCGTGCCAACGCAGGAGCTTTGCTACCTTAGGGTCCGCGAAATACCGCTGCAGACGAGGAGTGATCGAAAAGTACCACACCACTTTTCGAGGAGCTTTCTTCCTCTTCTTGTATCGAGTGACGCTGCACACCGGACATATGGTAGACTCCGCGTGCTCGTCCCGATAAATGATGCAATTGTTCATGCACACATGGTATTTCACGTGCGGTAAATCCAGAGGACACACGATTTTCTTCACCTCCTCCAAACTGGTCGGGCACTTGTTCCCCTTGGGAAGACGTTCATGCCAGAATGACATGTTCTCGTCGAAGCATGCATCGGTCATTTTGTGTTTTACCTTCATCTCCAGAGCCTTGAGCGTTACTTTCAGGCGGGTATCCTCGGGCCTGCATCCTTCATACAATGGAGTAACCCGTCTAACTCAAGTTGATCCATCTTGGCTTTCTCTCGGGCGGCAGCTCTTGTGTTATCCGTCTGCTTGAGAAGCAGCTCTTGAATATGAGGGTCCTGCACCCAGCCCATCAATGGTCCAGCGTCGTCTGCTCCGCCGGCATCATCATCTTCATGATCATGCCCGTCGTCTGCTCCGGCATCTTCCTCATCATCATGTCCTGCATCTTCTACATGATGACTGTGTACAGCATCACCGTCGTGATCATCTCCTGGGGATTCTTCGTCTTCTCGCCCGCCCGAGCCGCGGTGGTTGTCTTGCGGCCCTTCCTCATTTCTTGCCCGGCCCCCATGGACGACTTTGTAGTCATCTTCATCACCTTGCCACCAATAGCCATCCATGAAACCACGCAAGAGCAGGTGGTCCCACACCTGCCCGGAATCCGGGTCCGCAATAAGGCTCTTCAGCTTGCATCTTCGACACGGACATCTTATCTCCGTCTCGTTCTTTTGAAGCATCTCGGCCTTCGCGGACCTCAAAAACCTATTCACAATGCCTTTGGTCATCGTGCGGACCATGGTCGCCTGCGGGGTAGTATAGCAAAACGATATTTTAGAACCAAGAAAAAATTTGGCATGACTTTCCCTAAAAATAGGACCAAAAAGAATGCTTAATGCCAAAATTCTCGCCGAAACGGAAATGAATCTACATTCCGGCAAAATATTGGCAACTATCGCATTTCAAATACCGGTACACCTCCAAACACAAACACATATGCAACACCACAAACATATGCAACACCACGAACATACATAGATCTAGCTAGGCCATAAAAAGTGCATGTGCACATTGTTAGGGAGAACAACATAAATATAGCTTGCCCCCTTACTTACCTATCAAAACAAGGTAATTTAACCACTTAATTTGAATGAATCTATGGTGGAAATGAGGTGAAAAAGAGGAGGCACCCGAGACAAGGAGGAGGTGGAGAGAATGAAGTGGGGAGAAAGTGAGTGTGGGTAGGAGAGGCTGTCCAAAATATCTTGTTGCTGCCCACTTACTAATGGCGCACCAACTATAAATGCGCTATTAGTAATCCAGGTTACTAATGGCGCACCTTCTGGTGGTGCGCCATTAGTAGTTTTGCAAAAAAAACATACTAATGGCGCACTGTTCCACAGTGTGCCATTACTAGTTTAAACTAGTAATGGCACACGGTGGAACAGTGCGCCATTAGTAGTTTTGCAAAAAAAAGGAATAAAAAATATAATAAAAAAACAACATTAGTGGCGCACTTTCCGACAAGTGCGCCATTACTAGTTACAACTAGTAATGGCGCATTGAGTCTGGATGCGCCATTAGTATGTTTGGACAGGCGCACTAGTGCAAAAAAATTGATACTAATGGCGCACCTTGGGCCAGGTGCGCCATTAGTAGTTTCAACTCTAATGGCGTATTAGAAGGTGGTGCGCCATTAGTATATACTAATGGCACACCGCTTGTCTGGTGCGCCATTAGTGTCAATCCCATCTATAGCCCTTTTTCTAGTAGTGAAGTGTTGCTCCGGTAAACGAGAGTTGCATAATCTCATAGTTGTACGAACATGTATAAGTCATGAAGAAAGCAATAGCAACATACGAAACGATCAAGTGCTAAGCTAACGGAATGGGTCAAGTCAATCACATCATTCTCCTAATGATGTGATCCCGTTAATCAAATGACAACTCATGTCTATGGTCAGGAAACATAACCATCTTTGATCAATGAGCTAGTCAAGTAGAGGCATACTAGTGACACTATGTTTGTCTATGTATTCACACATGTATTATGTTTCCGGTTAATACAATTCTAGCATGAATAATAAACATTTATCATGATATAAGGAAATAAATAATAACTTTATTATTGCCTCTAGGGCATATTTCCTTCACCTTCATGGAAATGCCACATGTTGTTCCTTTAAGTCCTTGTAGCTTGCAACGACTTGGGTTCATACATTAATGACCGACACGTTCATTGTTGGGTTACATATGCTTGTCCCTGTAAGTTTGTGCCACCTTGGGTTTATGACTAGTCTTGTCGGATCGGGTTCTCTATCATATGGATGCTAGCGACACAATCATATACATGAGCCAAAAGGTGCAAACTGTCCCGGCCAAGGTAAGGCTGCAGTCATGGGAATACCGTGTGTGAGGCTGCAAACTGATATGATGTGTTACATGCTAGACCGGTGTGACTTAGGATTGGGGTCCCGACACTAATCGATCTTAAATGCCCATGAAAGGTAGTCTTCGGGATCATTGCTTCCGGAGAACTTAGGCATGGTGAACTTGAGCTTGTCGTAGGGTTGTTCTTCAATGCGTGCAGGTCGATTGTGAAGGCGGTCTTACCTCGGTTGAGGGTATTCCACCACTTGTTGCACGTGCTCCGCTGGATTAGCTTGATGTTGAGGATGTGGGATTCTTGCACGGTTCCTCATTTCTTGGTGCTCCTCAAGGCGTGCAACTTCTTCTTGTCATTCTCATCGGATGGCCTATTCTTGTTCCCAGTTGCGTGCACGGATGTCTTGGGTTGCTTCATTTAGAGAACATTGGGCTTCAAGCGCTTGTTCATTACAACATTGTTGCTCTTGTCGAAGGGCATAGCCATCTTGGTTTACTTGGAGATCTTGCGTATTGGAGATTGTTCTTGGTCCATTTGATCATTAGCTAGGTGACGATGTCGTTCATGTTCCCGGGGGCGGTCTTGTAAACCATTGCCATGAAATGAGTTTTGTGGAGCTTGATGATCCTCATGGTCTGGGCGACGATGCAGACAAGATTGTGGAAGACTTCCATCCGAATAAGTGTCGACTTTTGCGTCATCTTGATGATGATGATGATGTTTTTGAGGAACGATTAACCAATAAGGCACAGAAGTCATCCATTTGTGTTGCCAATATGGCATCGAGCTCTTCCATGTGGTTGGAAAGCATGGTGTCGAGGTAGTCCCTTGTTCGTGCTTCTGATTGTCTCAAGTCGGTGATAAGTTGATCAATGCAGTTGCCCAATGCTTCATTCGATTGGTGCAAAGCTCTATGCACACCGGATAATTGATTCTTGGTGATGTAGTTGTTGGGCTCCTCTTCTTCCTCGATGAAGACTAGGTTGGTAGAAGTACTTGGCCTATCCATCATCTCAAGCAAATATGTGAGTGGAAGAAAGGAAAGAACTAGACCAAATGTACCTTATCTTATGTTGAAGATGGATCAAAGGTCACCCAAAGTAGTATTATGGAAGTAGCACAATTGGTACCGGATCTTGTGGATTCTCACACCTACACAAGTAAAGCTTTTGGAGTAGCTTGGTGAGGATGGTGGCACAAAATTTATGTGATTGTCAGCAAGATTCAATAATGTTGAAAGAGATTCACAAATCTGCAAGTGAAACAAGTAGACCAATAGCAATATGTGTCACACGGAAACACACACACAGAGATAAATAAATGGGGTCGTGCAACCAAGGAACAAGCTCAAAATGTGGAATCCACGGAAAATGCTCTTGTTGCACAACTATAGAGAGACGCTAGCATGATTGCTCAAAGGTGGATACGAGACTTGTGGACAACCTATACGATACAAAGCGGAACGACTTCTATGCCAAGTATGCTATGTATGCATGGCTCCCGATGATTTTCTCACAGTGATCCAAGAAGATCGAATATGACAAGTTGATATGCAATGTGGAGATTCTATGGCTATTGCTTCCAAGCTTTTTGTTCATTTGATATTGTCCTTAGGCCACTTATACAAAATTTTCGAACAATTGATAACACAAGAGATTATACGATGATATATGCACTCATGCCAAGATGATATACATGAGGGAACGTGCGGATCGATGATCAATAATGTGCACAAGTAAAGTTACCTGACAATACTCAAATGGCTAGTCTCGATAGGAAAGTTACGCAAAATAGGCTCGGGGTTAACAATGCAATGGCAAGGGAGAGTATACGAATGTGTCGATGAGTTTATGGCCCTTGCTTATGGTTGAGGTGTCACAAAGGTGAAGTGGTTGTTGTCGATGACGAATCCATGGCAAAGACGAGTGGCTGTGATGTCGGTGTCTAATCGTCCCTAAGTAGTCAAAAACGCTAGGAAACGGGAACCACAGTTCAAATTCTCAAAACGAAGGTGTCAAAATTGTCGAAGGTAGTAGCAGATAAGGGATGGTGGTTGCGGAAAGTGGTGGTGGTATGCGGAAGTAATGGTGGGAACTCTGGTCAAAATTGGCGAATTCGGGGAAAATGGTGGTGGTGGAGTCATATGTTGTTGCAAGCACCGGATGTCCGGGCATCGGGCCGGATGTCCGGGAGCCACGGGGCGGATGTCCGGGGCACCAAATCCGAGGACGAACTTGATGAACTAAGTGGAAAAAGAAAAATCCAGGGCAAAATTGGTGGAATTTCATGGATGGAAATTGGGGAGAAGTGTAGGGAAGCTAGATCGACTAGTAATACAACAAATCCATGGATCAAATCCAACAAAACATCATCACACCAACAAATCACAAAAAAATTGTAGGGCTGTTTTTGTGAGTATTTTATAAATTGGGACAATACAAAGCAAAATTAGGCTAGAAAGTGGGGGTAGGGACACCAAATTCATGATCAACCATGGCTCGTGATACCAAGATGATGTAGGGTGGAACCCTAATGGCCGATCTTTCACGATTTGGAGGGGAATTCCCGAGGAACACAATGAACAGAAAAGAGGGAAAACACTCAAATCAACGAGATCCGATCACACATGGGCTAAATTCACATACACAAAGGGGAAACACAAGGTCTAAAGTCAACAAGGGAGGATACACGGTAGCTAGTTGCTACTTCTTGATCTTGTGTTGGTTTTTCCCTTGAAGAGGAAAGGGTGATGCAACAAAGTAGAAATAAGTATTTCCCTTGGTTTGAGATCCAAGGTATCAGTCTAGTAGGAGACAACGCACAAATCACTGAATACCTGCACAAACAATCAAACAAAATTGCACCCAACATGATAAAGGGGTTGTCAATCCCTTCATGGTTACTTGCAAAAGTGAGATCTGATAGAGATAGATAAACGATAAAGTAAATATTTTTGGTATTTTTGGTTTATAGATCAGAAAGTAAAAGATTGCAAGAATAGTAGATCGGAAACTTGTATGATGGAAAAGAGAACTTATATGATGGAAAAGAGACCCGGGGGCCATAGGTTTCACTAGAGGCTTCTCTCAACATAGAAAATAATACAGTGGGTGAACAAATTACTGCCAAGCAATCAATAGAAAAGCGCAAAGTTATGACGATATCTAAGGCAATGATCATGAATATAGGCATCACGTCTGTGTCAAGTAGACCGACTCCTGCCTGCATCTACTACTATTACTCCACAGATCGACAGCTACCCAACATGCATCTAGAGTATTAAGTTCATAAAGAATGGATTTACGCATTAAGTAAGATGACATGATGTAGAGGAATTAACTCAAGCAATATGTTGAAAACCCCATCTTTTTATCCTCCATGGCAACAATACAATACGTGCCTTGCTGCCCCTACTGTCACTGGGAAAGGACACCGCAAGATTGAACCCAAAGCTAAGCACTTCTCCCATTGCAAGAAAAACCAATCTAGTTGGCCAAACCAAACCCACAATTCGAACAGACTTGCAAAGACATGAAATCATGCATATAAGAATTCAGAGAAGATTCAAATAATATTCATAGATAAGATGATGATAAATCCACAATTCATCGGATCTCGGCAAACACACCGTGAAAGAGCATTACATCGAATAGATCTCCAAGAACATTGAGGAGAACATGGTATTGAGAATCAAAGAGAGAGAAGAAGCCATCTACCTACTAGCTATGGACCCGTAGGTCTGAGGTAAACTACTCACGCTTCATCGGAAGGGCAATGGTGTTGATGTAGAAGCCCTCCGTGATCGAAACCCCCTCCGGTAGGACGCTGAAAAATGCCCCTAGATGGGATCTCATGGGTACAGAAGGTGGCGGCGGTAGAAAAGTGTTTTCGTGGATGCCTCTGGTGGTGTGGGCATATAAGAGTATATATATAGGCGAAAGAATTTGGTCAGGAGACCCACGAGGGGGCAACAAGACAGGGGACGCCCCCTCCACCCTTGTGGCCGCCTTGTGGCTCCTCCGACTTCATCTCGAAGTCTCCTGGTTTGCTTCTGGTCCAACAAAGATCATCACAAAAGTTGTATTCCGTTTGGACTCCGTTTGGTATTCCTTTTCTGCGAAACTCTAAAACAGGGAAAACAAGAACTGGCACCGGGCTCTAGGTTAATAGGTTAGTCCCCAAAATAATATAAAATAGCATCATAATGCTTATAAAACATCCAAAACAGATAATGTAATAGCATGGAACAATAAAAATTATAGATACGTTGGAGACGTATCACTAGTTCATCCTGATCCGTGAGGAGGGTGGTCTTGAATCCACAAGGGGGATCTTCTCCGTGGTGAGGTCTTGAATCCACTTGCGGGACCTTCTCCTTGAGGAGGCCTCGGTCTCCAAAGGAGTGGGGGATAAGTCGACGAGCAAAGCTCTATCTCAAAAGAGCTATCACATTGCTAACCCTAGATGGAGAGGGGGAGGTCTACTTATAGTCTTAGTGCAAGTTGGGGCAAAGGGATGAGATACATGGGTCGGTAGCCCGTTTACTCCACACAGATAGGGAGGGATGTCTGGGTGTCGGGCAGGATGTCCGAGCAGGCTTTGATGGCATTCAGTTGCTCCCTCTCAAGAGGGGGGCTGATTTTCGGGCTGGCGTTGAATGTCTGGGGCCGTCGGGCTCAATGTCCGAGGCCAGGCCGGATGTTCGGACCCTGTGGCACTTTGGTTGTTGGGCAGCTGCTATTGCTATCTTCAGGGGCTGGATGTCCGGGTCCTGCGAGGCTTCTTCAGTTCCTCTCGTCCTGCTCCTTCGTCCATGTACTTGGGGGCTTGTCCATCATCCCGAGCATCACCGAGGTGGTCTTCTTCGTACCTGATACGTCTCCAACGTATCTATAATTTTTATTGTTCCATTCTATTAAAGTATCAATCTTAGATGTTTTACTCATTTACTAGCAACTTTATATCATATTTTGGGACTAACCTATTGACATTGTGCCTAGTGCCAGTTGTTGTTTTTTGCTTGTTTTTACTTAGCTGAATATCAATACCAAAAAGATTCCAAATGCGACGAAACCTTTTGCAGAATTTTTTCTACCAAGAAGACACCCAGGGGACAAGGAAGTGCACCAGAGGAGGCCTGTGGGGCCCACTGCTACCTCTCGAGCTTGTGTTGGTTTTCCCCTTGAAGAGGAAAGGGTGATGCAGCAAAGTAGAGTAAGTATTTCCCTCAGTTTGAGAACCAAGGTATCATTACAGTAGGAGACAACACACAAGTCACCGAATACCTGCATAAACAATCAAACAAACTTGCACCCAACACGATAAAGGGGTTGTCAATCCCTTCACGGTTACTTGGAAAAGTGAGATCTGATAGAGATAGATAAACGGTAAAGTAAATATTTTTGGTATTTTTGGTTTATAGATTGGAAAGTAAAAGATTGCAAAATAGTAGATCGGAAACTTCTATGATGGAAAGGAGACTTTATATGATGGAAAAGAGAACTTATATGATGGAAAAGAGACCCGGGGGCCATAGGTTTCAGTAGTGGCTTCTCTCAAGATAGCAAACAATACGATGGATGAACAAATTACTGCCGAGCAATTGATAGAAGAGCACATAATTATGATGATATCTAAGGCAATGATCATGAACATAGGCATCACGTCCGTGTCAAGTAAACCGAAACGACTCTGCATCTACTACTATTACTCCACACATCAACCGCTATCCAGCATGCATCTAGAGTATTAAGTTCATAAAGAATGGAGTAACGCATTAAGTAAGATGACATCATGTAGAGGAATTAACTAAAGCAATATGATGAAAACCCCTATCTTTTTACCCTCGATGGCAAAAATACAATACGGTCGTTTTGTTAATTCTTAAGAACATATAGCTCATTGAACTAATGCTCTTTCAAGATGATCATTTCAGAAAGTTCAATGATTGGCATGGCATGTACTAGAGATGTGGACCCCTCAAAATGCTAAGGACATATATTGGCAACAAGCTCAAGACTCTACATTTTCTTTTTTAGTGTCCAAGATCACATTGAGTCCATAAGAAAGTCAATACTATTAAAAGGGGATGAGGTGTTGCTTAATGGCTTACTTGCTCAAAATGCTTAGTGATATGCTCCAAAACCCTCAACCACTTTCTCATTTCCACATATGTCCTAAGCTTAAAAGTCAAACTTGCTCCCGCCGATTTGATATATCCGGCGCCACCGAGTTCATTTGACATAGCCACTACCACAAACCCTAATTAGTTCGGTTCCACCGATAGGGATCTCGGTCTCACCAAGATGGGATTGCAAACTCACTGTTTCCTTTTCGTACCATTTTGGTCCTACCGAAATGAGCGGATCGGTTCCACCGAGTTCACAATGCAGACTCCATGTTTCCTTTTCGTAACACGACGGTCCCACCGAAGTGAGCGAATCGGTCCCACCGAGTTTGCCTGACCAACTCCCTGTGTGCCTTTTACTGAAATCGGTCCCACCGAGTTCTTGTGATCGGTCTCACCGAGATTATGTTATGCCCTAACCCTAGCGTATCGGTCCCACCGAGTTGATTGTATCGGTCCCACCAAAAATCCTAACATTCATATTTTGACCTGAATCTGTCTGACCGAGTTTTACCATTCGGTCTCACTGAGTTTGGGAATCTGTGTGTAACAGTTAGATTTTGTGTGGATGCTATATACACCCCTCCACCCATTCTTCATTCATGGAGAAAGCCATCAGAATGTTCCTACACTTTCACTACTCATTTTCTGAGAGAGAGAACCACCTACTCATGTGTTGAGACCAAGACATTCCATTCCAACGACAAGAATCTTGATCTCTAGCCTTCCCCAAGTTGCTTTCCACTCAAATCATCTTTCCACCGTAGCCAAATTTGTGAGAGAGTTGAGTGTTGGGGAGACTATCATTTGAAGCACAAGAGCAAGGATTCCATCATCAACACACCATCTATTACCTTTTGGAGAGTGGTGTCTCCTAGATTGGTTAGGTGTGACTTGGGAGCCTTCGTCAAGATTGTGGAGTTGAACTAAGGAGTTTGTAAGGGCAAGGTGTCGCTGAAATGTACTCTAGGTTAGATCTCATCACAAATGAGATTGCCGGCTTCGGAAGTGAAAAGATGATCGAAAAATTCATCATCAAAAAGATTTTGAGAGCCTTGCATGGAAAATATGATATCGTGTGCACTTTGATCCAAATGATACCAAACTACAAAGATCTCAAGCCAACCGAAGTCATTGGAAGAATTGTTGCTCATGAGATGTCACTCAAAGATAAAGAAGAGCTTCACAATAAGCCTAGTGGTGCTTACCAAGCCTCATGTGATGCTCCAACATCATCAAGTGAGAAACAAGCCTTCAATGAAGAATTGAGCTTAATGGTGAAGAACTTCAACAAATTCTAGAAGAGTAGAAGCAATGAAAGAAGTTCCAAGTCAAGGTCCTACAATGACAGAAGATCTTCTAGTCGTGAGAGAAATTGCTACAATTGTGGAAGACCCGGACACTACTCAAATGAGTGTACGGCTCCCTAAAAAAGAAGAGAAGACTCACCTAAAAGGAGAAGCAAAAGAGAAGAATCACCTCCAAGAGAGAGAAGGAGTAGATATGATCGCTATGAACGAAGAACCTCTCGAAGAAGCAAGGATACGGAAAGAAAGGACAAGTCATCAAGGAGCTACACAAAACAAAGACATCAAGCTCATGTTGGTGAATGGGTATCCGGCTCCGACTCCGACCACCACTCCAAGAGAAGTTATCACTCTGACTCCGAATATACTCAAGATGAAGGTGTTGCCAGTCTAGCACTTGTGTCAACCAACTCCTATGACATATTTGATTCACCAAATGAAGGATTTGGGAGATTCTTCATGGTTAAAGGCCCCAAGGTATCACACCCCAAGTATGTTGATTTCAATAGTGATGAAGATGACTTGCTAGGTGATTATGATTTACTTGTTGACAACTCTAGTGACGAATATTATGATGAAAATGCTATTAATCATGCTAATCAAGATGAAACGCATGACAATGATAAGAAGCAGATTGAGCGTCTAACTAAAGAACTAAACACTCATAAGTTAGCTCATGAAACTACTTTAGAAGATCGAGAGCCACCTACTCATGTATTGAGACCAAGACATTCCATTCCAACCACAAGAATCTTGATCTCTAGCCTTCCCCAAGTTGCTTTCCACTCAAATCATCTTTCCTCCATAGCCAAATCTGTGAGAAAGAGTTGAGTGTTTGGGAGACTATCATTTTAAACACAAGAGAAAGTAGTTCATCATCAACACACCATCTATTACCTTTTGGAGAGTGGTGTCTCCTAGATTGGTTAGGTGTCACTTGGGATCCTTTATCAAGATTGTGGAGTTGAACCAAGGAGTTTGTAAGGGCAAGGAGATCGCCTACTTCGTGAAGATCTACCCAAGTGAGGCATGTCCTTCGTGGACGATGGCCATGGTGGGATAGACAAGGTTGCTTCTTCATGGACCCTTCGTGGGTGGAGCCCTCCATGGACTCGTGCAGCCATTACCCTTCATGGGTTGAAGTCTCCATCAACGTGGATGTATGATAGCACCACCTATCGGAACCACGCCAAAAATCTCCATGTCAACATTGCGTTTGCTCCCTCCAAACTTCTCCCATTTACTTTCTTGCAAGTTGCATGCTTTACTTTCCGCTGCTCATATACTCTTTGCATGCTTGCTTGAATTGTATTGTGATTGCTTGACTTGTGCTAATTTGCTAAAATCTGCCAAGAATTAAAATTGGGAAAAGTTTAAGTTTTTATTTGGTCAAGTAGTCTAATCAGCCCCCCTCTAGACATACTTTCGATCCTACACATATCAAGCATCCCCAAGATTAATTCCTCCTCATCCTCGAGTAGGTAAATCATAAAAACAGAATTTTTGATGTGGAATCCTACCAAACAGATTTATCAATGTAATCTTCTTTATTGTGGCATGAACGTTCAGATCCGTAAGATTCAAAACAAAAGTTTAATATTGACATAAAAACAATAATACTTCAAGCATACTAATAAAGCAGCCATGTCTTCTCAAAATAACATGGCCAAAGAAAGCTATCCCTACAAAATCATATAGTCTGGCTATGCTCTATCTTCATCACACAAAATATTTAAATCATGCACAACCCGGATGACAAGCCAAGCAATTGTTTCATACTTTTGATGTTCTCAAACTTTTTCAATCTTCACGCAATACATGAGCATGAGCCATGGGAATAACACTATAGGTGGAATAGAATGGTGGTTGTGGAGAAGACAAAAAGGAGAAGATAGTCTCACATCAACTAGGTGTATCAACGGGCTATGGAGATGCCCGTCGATAGATATCAATTTGAGTGAGTAGGGATTGCCATGCAACGGATGCACTAGAGCTATAAGTGTATGAAAGCTCAAAAAGAAACTAAGTGGATGTGCATCCAACTTGCTTGCTCACGAAGACCTAGGGCAATTCGAATATACAAGCCAAGTTCTATAATAAAAAATTCCCACTAGTATATGAAATTGATATCATAGGAGCCTCTCTATCATGAAGATCATGGTGCTACTTTGAAGCACAAGTGTGGCAAAAGGATAGTAGCATTGCCCCTTCTCTCTTTTTCTCTCATTTTTTTGTTTGGGCCTTTCCCTTTTTTTATTTGGCCTCTCTTTTTTATTATTTTTCGTCCGGAGTCTCATCCCAACTTGTCGAGGAATCATAGCCTCCATCATCTTTTCCTCACATGGGACAATGCTCTAATAATGAAGATTATCACACTTTCATTTACTTACAACTCAAGAATTACAACTCGGTATTTAGAACAAGATATGACTCTATATGAATGCCTATGGCGGTGTACCGGGATGTGCAATGACTCAAGAGTAACATGTATGAAAGAATTATGAATGGTGTCTTTGCCACAAATACAATGTCAACTACATGATCATGCAAAGCAATATGATAATGACGAAGCGTGTCATAATAAATGGAACGGTGGAAAGTTGCATGGCAATATTTCTCGTAATGGCTATGGAAATGCCATAATAGGTAGGTATGGTGGCTCTTTTGAGGAAGGTATATGGTGGGTGTACGGTACTGGTACCGGGTTGCGCGACACAAGAGAGGCTAGCAATGGTGGAAGGGTGAGAGTGCGTATAATCCATGGACTCAACATTAGTCATAAAGAACTCACATACTTATTGCAAAAATCTATTAGTTAGCAAAACAAAGTACTACGGGCATGCTCCTAGGGGGATAGATTGGTAGGAAAAGACCATCGCTGATCCCCGACCACCACTCATAAGGAAGACAATCAAAAAATAAATCATGCTCCGACTTCATCACATAACGGTTCACCATACATGCATGCTATGGGAATCACAAACTTTAACACAAGTATCTCTCAAATTCACAACTACTCATTAGCATGAGTCTAATATCACCATCTTCATATCTCAAAACAATCATAAAGAATCAAACTTCTCAAAGTATTCAATGCACTTTATATGAAAGTTTTTATTATATCCCTCTTCGATGCCTATCATATTAGGACTAAATTTATTACCAAAGAAAATTACAATGTTGTTCTAAAGACTATAAATAATATAAGTGAAGCATGAGAGTTCATCAATTTCTAAAAAATAAAGCCACAGTCGTGCTCTAAAAATATATAAGTGAAGCACTAGAGCAAAATTGCCTAGCTCAAAAGATATAAGTGAAGCACATAGAGTATTCTAATAAATCATGATTCCTACGTGTCTCTCTCAAAAGGTGTGTACAGCAAAGATGATTGTGGCAAACTAAAAAGCAAAGACTTAAATCATACAAGACGCTCCAAGCAAAACACATATCATGTGGTGAATAAAAATATAGTCTCAACTAAAGTTACCGATAGACGAAGACGAAAGAGGGGATGCCTTCCGGGGCTTCCTCAAGCTTAGGCTTTTGGTTGTCCTTGAATATTACCTTGGGGTTCCTTGGTCATCCCCAATCTTAGGCTCTTGCCACTCCTCATTCCATAGTCCATCAAATCCTTACCCAAAACTTGAAAACTTCACAACACAAAACTCAACAGAAAATCTTATAAGCTATGTTAGTATAAGAAAATAAATCACCACTTTTAGGTACTATTGCAAACTCATTATTTATTTATATTGGTGTAATATCTAATGTATTCCAACTTTCCATGGTTTGTACCCCCTGATACTACCCATAGATTCATCAAAATAAGCAAACAACACAAAGAAAACAGAATCTATCAAAAATAGAATAGTCTGTAGTAATCTGTAACTCTTGAATACTTCTGTAACTCCAAAAATTCTAAAAATTTAGGACAACCGGAGGTATTTGTGCACCAATCCAGAGCAGAATCAGATCAAACACACATTTCAATAAAATACTGAAAATTATTTACTGGGCGCAAAAGTTTCTATTTTTCAGCAGGATCAACACAACTATCACCGTAAGCTATCCTAAAGGTTTAACTTGGCACAAAGACTAGTTGAAACACAAAATCACATCTACCTAGAGGCTAGATGAATTATTTATTACAAACAGGAACAAAAAGTAAAGAACAAAAATAAAGTTGGGTTGCCTCCCAACAAGCGTTATTGTTGAACGCACTTAGCTAGGCATAAAACACGAATAGATCTAGGTATTGTCATCTTTCGTATACAATCCATAAGCGGCTCTCATGATAGATTCATATGGAAATTTTATTTTCTTTCTAGGAAAGTGTTCAATGCCCTTCCTTAAGGGAAATTGGAATCTAATGTTTCCTTCTTTCATATCAATAATTGCCCCAATCGTTCTAATAAAAGGTCTACCAAGAATAATAAGACATGTAGGACTGAAATCTATATCAAGAATAATGAAATCTACGGGCACATAATTACTCCTTCCCATAGGTTTCTTAATAGTGGAATCCTCACGATGCAAATTTAAAGAACAATCATCGAATTCATGGAAACCTAACACATCACATAAAGTTTTTGGAATCGTGGAAACGCTAGCACCCAAATCACACAAAGCATGGTACTCATAATCACTAATATTAATCTTAATAGTAGGTTCCCACTCATCATAAAGTTTTGTAGGGATAGAAACTTCCAATTCAAGCTTTTCTTCAAAAGATTGCATCATAGCATCAACGATATGTTTAGTAAAAGCTTTGTTTTGATTATAAGCATGAGGAGAACTCAACATGAATTTCAACAAGGAAATTAAATCTATTAAAGAAAAATTATCATAATTAAATTCCTTGAAATCTAAAAGAGTGGGTTCATTGCTACTTAAAGTCTTGACCTCTCCAATCCCGCTTTTATCAATTTTTGCATCTAGATCTAAAAACTCTGAATCATTGGGGCGCCTTTTAACTAAAGTTGACTCATCTCCAGTCCCATATTTATCAAGATTATATTGGAAAACAAAGATTCAATAGGAGTTACATCAATCACTTTTAGATCTTCATCATTATTTTCATGAAAACTAGAAGAACACATTTTTATAAATCGATACTTTTTAGTACGCATCTTAGTGGTTCTTTCTTTGCACTCATCAATGGAAATTATCATGGATTTGAGAGACTCATTGATATCATGATTAGGTGGAATAGATCTAAGTTTCAAAGAATCAACATCAAGAGAAATTATATCCATGTTCCTAGCCAAATCATCAATCTTGAGAAATTTTTCTTCAATCATAGCATTGAAATACTTTTGTGAACTCGTAAATTCTTTAACACTAATCTCAAAATCAGAGGGCATCTTATTAAAATTTCCATAAGAATTGTTGTAGGAATTACCATAGTTATTAGAGGAATTACTAGGAAACGGCCTAGGATTAAAATTACCTGTATACGCATTCTTACCAAAATTGTTCCTACCAACAAAATTCACATCCATAGATTCATTACTATTCTCAATCAAAGTGAACAAAGGCATATCATTAGGATCAAAAGAAGCACTCTTACTAGCAAGTAATTTCATAAGTCCATCCATCTTTCCACTCAAAACATTAATCCCTTCAATCACATGCACTTTTTTACTAATGGAAGATCTTTCGGTGTGCCATTGAGAATAATTAACCATAATATTATCTAGGGTTTAGTAGATTCTCCTAAAATAATTTCCATAAAAGTGCCTCCCGTGGCCGAATCTAAAAGATTTCAAGAAGCAATGTTCAATCCAGCATTAAAAAATTGTATAATCATCCACAAGTTCAAACCATGAGTAGGGCAATTTCTTATCATCAATTTCATCCTCTCCCAAGATTGCGCAACATGCTCATGATCAAGTTGCTTAAAATTCATAATATAGGTCCTAAGGGAGATGGTCTTTGCGGGAGGAAAATACTTAGAGATGAAAGCATCTTTACACTTGTTCCACGAATCATTACTATTTTTAGGCAAAGATGAGAACCAATTTTTAGCACGATCTCTAAGTGAAAATGGAAATAGCTTCAATTTAACCATATCATTATCAACATCTTTCTTCTTTTGCATATCACACAAATGAATGAAATTGTTTAGATGGCATGCGACATCTTCACTAGGAAGGCCAGAAAATTGATCTTTCATAACCAGATTCAGCAAAGCAGCATTAATTTCATAAGATTCCGCATTAGTAGCGGGTGTCGGTATCAAAACCGGCGGATCTCGGGTCAGGGGTCCCGGACTGTGTGTCTAAGGTCGATGGTAACAAGAGACGAGGGACACGATGTTTACCCAGGTTCGGTCCCTCTCTATGGAGGTAATACCCTACTTACTACTTGATTGATCTTGATGAATATGAGTATTACAAGCGTTGATCTACCATGATATCGTAATGGCTAAACCCTAGAAGTCTAGCCTATGGGATTATGATTGTCCCTTATGGACTAAACCCTCCGGTTTATATAGACACCGGAGGGGACTAGGGTTGTACAAAGTCGGTTACAGAGAAAGGAATCTACATATTCGAATCGCCAAGCTTGCCTTCCATGCAAAGGAGAGTCCCATCCGGATACGGGAAGAAGTGTTCTGTCTTGTATCTTCATAGCCCAACAGTCCGGCCCATGTATATAGTCCGGCTGTCTGAGGACCCCTTAATCCAGGACTCCCTCAATAGCCCCTGAACCAGGCTTCAATGACGACGAGTCCGGCGCGTAGATTGTCTTCGGCATTGCAAGGTGGGTTCCTTCTCCGAATAATCCAAAGTAGACTTCGAACACGAGAATCGTGTCCGGCTCTGCAAAACAAGTTCCACACACAACCGTAGAGAGTATAATATTTCATGAGTCCAATCCGCTGACAACTTTTTGCAGCGTGACATCACGTCACCGCCCGACCATTATTTGAACTGTTTTTTAGCCTGTCGCTCCGTATTTCGAGGCGCGGTTTCACTTGCATGTCTTGTCAAAGCAGAGATCGTGTCCCCATGCGGGATTCTCATCAATGCGGGCATGGGTAACCCAACCGTGCCATACGCACGGCCCTTGGGGAATAGATGAGTTTTAAGGCGAGTGGGGAGGCGCATAATATTTACTGCCTTTATAAAGGGATAAGGATTCACCCTTTTTTTCACCCACGCCTTCTTCTTCCTCTGCCTATCCATTCTCGAGCTCCAACGCCCAAGCTCTCACCTTTTCCGTCCAAAGAAGTACTCCAACCATGTCCGGATCCGGAGCAGGAGGCAAGTGGATGGTCTCCTCCGTCAAGGAGAAGGATATCAAGAAGCTTCGGGAGGCCGAGTACCTGGCCAAGGAAATCGCACATCGGCTTCTGACCAAGGGATAGATCGTCCCCTCCCCGGAGCCCCAGGAGAGGGTGGTGTTCATCTCACACTTCGTCTGTGGGTTGGGTTTCCCTCTCCACCCGTTTGTCCGTGGACTCATGTTCTACTACAGGTGGGACTTCCATGATCTGGCCCCCAACTCCATCCTCAACATCTCGGCATTTATTGTCGTGTGCGAGGCCTTCCTCCGCATCCCACCTCACTTCATACTATGGCTGAAGACTTTCATGTGAAGCCAAAGGTGGCGAGCGGTCAGCAAGCAGAGTGCGGAGGCGCCATGGTGGGCAAGATGCCCAATGTCACCTGGCCTGAAGGCTCCTTCATGGAGACTGTCAAAGGGTGGCAGTCGGGGTGGTTCTACATCACAGAGCCGCGTGGCACCAACTGGGCAGCGGCTCCCGGATTCTGGTCCGGAGTCTCGATGCGGCTTACCTCCTGGCAAGAGAAAGGCCTGACCTGGTCTTCCCCGGACGAGCTGATGGGGCTCCAAACGTGCGTCCAGAACATGATAAACAAGAGAGTCAAGCTCTTCAATGTGATCCAGGTGATGCTTGTTCGCCGGATCCTTCCGTGCCAATGCCGGACTTGCCATCTATGGGAGTTTGATCCGGCCAAGCACCAGACCCTACTGGAGCTCTTCAGCACGACGCACGAAGATATCTGGAAGGTACTCTTCAAGGCCAACGAGGTGCCACCGCCTACGACCGAGGATCGCGGGCATGACTTGACATACCTTGCTAGTCCGGTAAGTTCTTTCATGCTTTCAAGGTATACCCTTTACTTGCATACTCGAGGAAGGCATTTAAGCCTCCCCATTAATTTTTTCAGGCCTGGACAGAGATGGCGGAGCAAATTAACTGTCTGGCTCCGCTACCCGAAGACCCAGAAGTCCAGCTTCTGACGAAGATGCTGGTTCCGGTGCCTTATTAGGTGCCGGAGAAGAAGGCCAAGAAGAAGGCCAAGGGGACCAAAGGTGGTCTCCGTCGCAAGGGCAATTCGGACGTGACGTCCGAAGCAGCCGAGGCGCACTCCTCGGCCGCCGAGGATGACGAGGAAGAGGAGGAGGAAGAATAAATCCATTCCCCCTTGCAGGGGGAGAAAGAAGAGGATGGCCTCCACGTGTATGGAGGCCGAGGCGTCCAAGAAGGGGAAAACCTCCCTTCTGGATAGCTCCGCAGCGGGGAGTAGGAGCCCAGGGACAAGCCTCTGGCCAAATCGTAAGTGCCCAGACACGTTCATGTATCTTGATCCTTTACTTCATTGTTTTAATGTACTGAATTATGCATATGCAGTCCGGCTCGGTCCAACCTCGAGCGGTTCTTATCTTTGGAGGATTTGTTGGACCCGGACGCGATGGACAGCGGGACCCTTCCCGCGGCCTCCTCTCCCAAGGATATGGATGGCGCCGAAGCGTCGTCCCGAAGGATCCCAGGCCTGGGAGAGAATCCGGAGGCCGCCAGGGAGGCGCCAGATGGTGAAGCCTCGGCTGCCGGACACATGGGGGAGCAAACCCCCATGGATACTGACGATGGGGGCCATATCCAATTCGGCCCCCAACCGAATATAATTCCGGAGACCCATACGGCTCCGGAATTAGGCAAGCACTATCTTTTGAAGGAAGGAGGCATGCCTATTCCGCCGGTGACCTCTGTCCATCTAGAGGCGTCGGACGCTTTGCTGGAAGCGCTGCGAGGCGCTACCATTGTCGAGGAACATCGTACCCTTAGGGGTACGGTGATTGAGAGGATCCAGTCCGCAAAAGCGGACTGACCGAAGCCTGCACTAACCTTCTAACAGGCTTTGACGTAAGTAATGTAATTGTGTAAAAATAATGTCACAGTATAGACAATAGCCCCTGAGACATTGTCTGGTGTTCGAAAAGACAAGCCGGACAGAGGATCAAATAATTTTTGCAGGAGACTAATCTAAAATGTCTATGTGAATAAGCAGGCGTCGCTGCTGGCTGCGACCTCCCACACTGTGGAAGTCTCTGGATTGAAGCAGAGCCTGGAGCGGGCCGAGGAAGAGCTCGGCCGCGTGAAGAAGCAGCTGGAGGATAGTCAAGGTATAATACCTTGTATATATTGAGGAAGGATGAGTGATTCGTGCTGACTAAAGTGCCATGATATTTATTAGGGGCAACAACCGAAGTAGAGGCCCTCAAGAAGGCGTTGGCTGAGGCCAAGGACAAAGCGTCCAAGGAACAAGCCGCACGCGAAAAGCATTAGGCGCGGGTCAGTGAGGTCCAGCAAGAGCTCCAGGACGCCGTCAAGAAGTGTGAGTCCTTGGAGTGCGACTTTAAGGATCAAGAGTTCGAACTTGCCAAGGCCCAGCAGAGCACACACGATGCCCGAGCCGAAGCCCAGGGCACCCTCAAGGAAATCCAGGCGGCCATGAAAATCGCGGTGGGTAACGATTTTATTATGCAAAGTAGATATGCGAAGGAAAGGTTCCTCTTACTGACCCGGATTTGGAGTTCTCTAGGGGCGTTTGTGGATCTGCCGCGCAGCGTGTCAGATGCTACAGAATTCTACCAAGCCGAAGAGGAGAGCTCTACGGAGAAGCTGTTTTGGTTGCAATACCTTGCGCCAAAACATCCGGTGCCCTTTAGTGACCAGCTGAAACAGCTGGTCGAGCTGCATAGGGCGGCCAAACTAGCCATGAAGGATTTAATAAAACAACTATGGTTTGCTGAAGCCATTCCCAGCAGCTACTTCGGACTCATGAAGCGGCTTGTCAGTGCCTGCCCTCGGCTTGATGCCATCAAGCGGTCGGTCTGTATCGAAGGCACACAAATGTCCTTTGCCCGCGCCAAGATGCACTGGGCGAAGATGGACGCCACAAAGCTGATGACCGGGGGACCGCCCGCGGGCAAGAAGCACCGCACACCTGAACTGTATTTTGATAGTGTCCTGGAGGTATCCCGCCTTGTGGCAGAGCATTGTGCTAAGGATATCATATTCCCATGAATACACTCATGTTATCATGTCATGTACTATGAAACAGATCCGTTATGTAATGTAATGTCTGGTATTAAAAATTTCACCTCCTGTGCGGCCATTTTGTTAAATCTGAGAGTTGGCCAGTCGTTGGATTCTACCCCCACGTAGGTAGTACTCGGGTGTTCGGGATAAATCTAAACACTCTTTATCCAAGGTTTTGGTCCTTTAAGGAGGTGTTTAGCGCAACAAACCAGGCAATCGTACTATGCTGCTTTATTACTCTCACTTAGCCATAGGAGTTTGACAAGAAAAATATAGGAGCAGCCCCTAGTATTCGGAAGTCCGAACTTGGGATGCTGTAAAACAGCTGATCGGATAAAAAATTGATTCCTCGCATAATGCGGAAAAAATCTCTAAAGATTTGAAACCTCTCGGACAGCTGACCAGCTCTCGCCTCATCATGACAGTCAGTTTTTGGCTTTCTCTACTGAGGTTCTCATCTGGGTGAACCAGGACACAATCGCAGTAGTTCTCCCTTTACTACCCTAGCCGATATAGTGGAGCGTAAGGTAGTAAGCACAAGAGCTGGGCAACCCAACTATTGACCAAAGACATGATTCAGAGCTGATGCATATAATACTATAAATTTGGGGTGCCTAACTATACTGTGGATAAGTGTTCGGACTTTGTTGCCATATGGGGGCGTAAGGAAAACCCTGGCCAATTAAGGCGTACCAGAGTGTACGGGTGCAATTGATAAAAACATCAAAAAGGAAAAGGAAAAAATGAGGTAATAGGCTAATGCCACAGAAATTGGGCCGCAACTATTTTTCATTATAATTTGGTTAATACGTCAAAGCGTATTTATACGAGTAATGCAATAAGCAACAGGGCTATTTAGCATGCCGCCACCAAGAGAGGGTTGCGTGTGGGTCCTCCAAAACAAGTATAACAATCGTTTAGAGAGACCACCTGGGGTTTCCCTTATACGGCAGAGCTCCTTGCCGTCTTGGTGTATTCGTCCCTCTATAGGTGCGTCGATCAGGTCACCAGGAAAGGCCTCGGGAAGAGGATAACCTAAAATGAAAAAGAAAAAGTGAAGGTATGCGGGTCCAGGAGCGGTTGAGCCGCATTATGGACCACGATCTAGCTGTGCCTCCGTCCATGCCCATGGTATTTTAAGTGCGTAGTTATGTACGCGCGGCACGAGTGTCGCCACTTGATCGGGACTGGGACGGAGGCCAGATTGCTAGTCAAGCTCTGGACGAGCGGGACTATCCTGCTGCAGAGTAGTTCGGACTCGCTTGACGGTGTCCGGGAGCTTGACTGCCGAATTGAGGTTCTGCCTAAAAAGGCTGCTCCGTACTTCTGCTGCAAGGGCAGCGATGTGCTCCTTAGTACGGAGGGAGCGTTCCGTGTTTCCATTGACTGTTATGCCACCGTGTGGTCCGGGTATCTTGAGCTTGAGGTAGGTGTAGTGCGGCACCGCATTGAATCGAGCGAATGTGGTTCATCCGAGCAGTGCCTGATAGCCACTGCGGAAGGGGACGATATAGAAGATCAATTCTTCGCTTCAGAAATTGTTCGGGTATCCGAAGACCACTTCCAGTGTGATTGAGCCCGGACAACAGGCCTCTACACCTGGTATGACACCTCTAAAGGTGGTTTTGGTGGGTTTGAGCCTTGAAGGATCGATACCCATTTTGCGCACTGTATCTTGATAAAGCAGGTTCAGGTTGCTACCGCCGTCCATGAGGACTCGCGTCAGATGGAACCCATCAATAATTGGGTCAAGGACCAGTGCGGCTGAACCGCCATAACGGATACTGGTCGGATGATCCCTGCGATCAAAAGTGATCGGGCAGGATGACCATGGATTGAACTTTGGGACGACTGCCTCTATCATGTAGACGTCCCTGAGTGCACGCTTGCGCTCCCTCTTGGGGATATGGGTAGCATATATCATGTTCAGCATTATGACTTGGGGGGGGGGACTTCTTTTGTCCCCCTGTGTTCGGTGGCCGGGGTTCCTCGTCATCGTCCTTGCTTTGCGACCCCTTTTCCTTGTTCTCGACATTTAACTTGCCGGCCTGTTTAAAAACTCAACACTCTGTGTTGGTATGATTGGCTGGTTTATCAGGAGTGCCGTGGATTTGGCATGGACGATCTAGTATGCAGTCCAAACTGGACGGGCCCGGATTGTTTCTTATATATGGCTTCTTCCGCTAGCCGGATTTAGAGCCACTGAATCTGGCGTTTCTTCGGCGTTGTCGCCATTGTTTTGACGCTTGTGTCTGTTGTGTCGGGGCTTGCTGTTGTTTTTCCTGGCTTCAGAAGTGCTAGGTTCGCCTGTGTTGTTATTGCTACGGGCTAGCCAGCTATCTTCGCCTACACAAAAGTAGGTCATGAGTGCCGTGAGGGCTGCCATGTACTTCGGCTTTTCTTGGCCGAGGTGTCGGGCGAGCCATTCATCGTGGATGCTATGCTTAAAGGCCGCTAGGGCTTCTACATCCGGATAGTCGGCAATCTGGTTCTTTTTAGTTAAGAACCTAGTCCGGAATTTCCGGGCTGACTCTTCGGGCTGTTGAACTATGTGACTTAAGTCATCGGCATCCGAAGGTCGGACATATGTGCCTTGTAAGTCATTGAGGAAGGTGTCGTGGATTTGTCACGGCAGATGTCCTAGCGAAAGGACTTAGTCGTGGAGCCATCGCTACGAGTTTACTTGAAGGGGTTAAAGCGGACACAAAGACACGAGGGGTTTATACTAGTTCGGCCCCTTCGATGAAGGTAAAAGCCTACGCCTAGTTGTGATGGAATTGATGTGGTCTCGATGGCTAGGGAGCAAACAAGCTTCGCCTAGACTCGAGTTGTTGTCGTTGTCTCCCTTGAACCGCCGCCGGGTCGTCCCCTTATATACACGGGTGATGCCCGTCGGTCCATAGAGTCCCAACCGGTTCATATTCGTATCGCGGTTGGTATCTCTCTATTCCTAACTTACAATACAAGTTATACATCAGGTCGGTTTATGGCTACAGATTCTAAACCGACTATAGGCCTTGGGCCTTCACCTGCTTATGCCACTATGAAGTTAACCCGGCCCAAGTAGGCCGGTTTACGCCTAGTGGTAATATCTCCAACATTAGGCCCCAGATTGATTTGAACTGGTTCATGTCAATCCTTCACAAAATCTTGTATCTTGGACATCTTCTGGTAATTGGTAAACCGCCATGTTGTCATCATTTCTAGTTGTTGTAAACCGGCATGACGTCATCATGAAATTTGTCATTTATAACGCCCTCTTTTAACGGCAGCTCCTTGATCCGCGCGCTTGACCTAACTCTGTTGCCTTATAAATAAGACCGAAGGGTCATCTCCTTTCTTTTCCCCTCATCTCTTCTTCTTCGTCTTCCTTGCGTCGCCAGCCTCGGAGCTCCGCCGCCACCATCGACCTCTGCTTCGTCTTGGGCCGCTGCATCAACCTGAGCGCACCAGAGCACTGCGGTATCGTTCCGCATCTTCTCCGTTCCCAGTAAGCTTTCTCCTCTTCTTAACCTAGATCCGTTCTTAGGGTTCCGTGTTCGTGCTGTGTTCATCACGCGCTCATATATGTTCTCTGATCTTGAATAAATCCGTGAACTCTTGCTGTATTCAGTAGCGATCCCTAAGCCTCCGCTTGCAACTTCTCACCTAATCCCATAGATCTCCCGCACATATCCGCTCAATGGTTCACTTCTGTTTCCGCCTTACTCTTCGAGATATTTCCTGTTTTCTGAGCTTGCTGTAGATCCGCGGCTGTAACAAGATTTTGTGAAACTTGTTTCTGCATACATAATTATCCATAGCTTCAATTGCTTCCGACGCCTAGGTCAGGCGGTTTAACTTTACCATAGAAAAACTGCTAAACCGGTATATATCATTAGTCCCCTGGTTGAACCGCCAGAATCATTTTGACGCCGCATTGTATAAAACCGGTTTATAGGTACGGCCGCCGGTTTATTGTAGTTAGATTAACACCTTTTTATCCGGCATGTCCTTGAACCGGATTACCTATTTCTTGTAGATCTCATCATGGCAAAACAAGTGTATGAGTGCAACTGAGTTCCCTCTCGCGTCACAGAATCACAGTTGGACGATCTAGTTCTGATCGGCGCTTTGGATAGTAAAGATACGATCCACTGGAGGGTTCCTGGAGATGAATGTCCTCCCACGCCCCAGGAAGGAGAGGTCGTGGTCTTCGCAGATCATATGGCCCGGGGCTTCAAACCGCCCGGCTCTAAATTTTATCGGGATGTGTTAGCCAATTTTCAGCTCCGTCCACAGGATATTGGCCCCAACTCTGTTACCAATCTATGCCACTTTCAAGTGCTTTCTGAGGTATACTTTCAAGAGGAGCCTTCAGTCGAATTGTTTAGAGATCTCTTTCATTTAAACCGTCGCACTGAATTCACCGATGGCCCCAACACTGAATTGGGCGGTATGGCCATTCAGAAGAGGAAGGAAATCACTTATCCCCACGTTAAACTCCATACTCACCCCAAGGAGTGGAATGCAACTTGGTTTTATTGCAAGGATACCTCCCCTGACAATGATAATCCCTTGCCTGGTTTCCGTCCGGAATGGCTCAGCAACACGCACCCATTTCCACAAAGACTAAGCGCCAAGGAAAGAATTAAATACGCTCCGCACCTGTCCAAGCTCCGAGCTTTTATGGCCAACGGCTTAACGGGAATAGATCTTGCTCGTTGTTGGATATCATGGAGCATACTGCCTCTGAGCCGGCGCTCCAATTTGATGTGCAAGTATACTGATAGTGTCGATGACCCACTCCGACACACTAAAATCCAACTCCCTGATGACGAAGTCACAGAATCTGTGAAAAAGATGCTGAATGAACCGGAGCACCTCTGTGCTCAAACCGGTCTGCCTCCTTACTGCACCACCAACAAACCGCCAGCGGTAATATTTTAATTGCTCTATTGTTGAACCGGTTACTGCTTTATATGTTTAACATTTAATTACTGCTGATCCAGGGCGATAATCCATTTTGGAGCAAGAAACTTCCTCAAGACAAAACGGAGAAGGCAGGACGTCCAACCCGGCCCAAGACCAAGGTTATCAAGAAACCAGCTCATAAGAGAAAAACCACCGCTTCATCAGACCCAGCCATTGATGATGATGTGGGTAATCCGGATCTTGAGGTAGAACTTGATTCACTTGGCTTGCTTTTTACACGCCTTATTGATGATGATGCTTGTCAGGATGACGCTGAAGCCAGCAATGCAGGTTTCGTTGAGGTAACCATTCTCTCTTCCGATTCAGAAATCTTGCCTTTGCCAAAATTTCGCCGGGCAAACCGGAAAGTTAAATTTTCTCATCCTCTTGCTTATCTGGATTCCCAATTTCTTATGAAGACCCAGCAACACGAAGCTCGCCGCACAACCCGGCACAGTGGCCAGGTAGTTACCTCTGCCGGTTTACCAAACAGTCCGGTTCGAAAACGCCGCTCCGAGGTCTCCGACCTTTTTATTGATTTAAATCGTAAAGCAGGTTTCTTCCGTCAACCTCTTAATCCATCCGACTCCGATTATCAGGTCACTTCTCATTCATCGTCTGGTGAATCGTCAGCTACTCAGCTACCACCTTTGAAAACAGTTGCTGGGTAAGTTAAACTGAACATATGCTTCCAGTATACCGCATAATGGCTTATGCTTTTCCTTGACCTTTTGTTTTTCTTTCAGGGCTAAACCGAAACCAAGCAAGAAGGCCCGCCTGGATAAAGCGGCTGAAGAAGATGTGGCCCCAGAACATGACCAAGCGCCGGACCATGAAATGTTTACTTCTGAAGATATCCCCAATGATCCTCCTTTGCAAGACGACGTTATTCCCAAAGAAGGGCTTGTTAATACTCCAGCCTCTACCGATCCGCCTGCCAGCTCCATCCAGATTGAGAAATCCCACACTCCTGCTGACCAAACGGCCGCACCAACACAAACTGGCGAGTCCAAAGATGATGATGTTGTGATTACCGGTGTGGGCCGCTCTGAACCCGGGAATCCTGTCACCCTTACCAAGCATACCATCAAAGAGGATTTTTCCGCTTTGAACAAAGGAAAATGGGATGTTGAACTAGAGACATATGCTGCTCTGAGTGCCCAAGATCTTCACTCCGGCTATTTAAACCGGCTTTACACTAGCCGTGACTGTGAAGCTGGCCTGGTCAAAATGATGAGGGATAAATTTGAGGTAACTTACTTCTTTCCTTGCTGCCATTACCTCCATCCTTCTAGCCCCCAAGGGCCGGTTTGTAACGTTGGTCAAACCGGGACTTGATCCTGAACATTCTTGAAACCGATCGGTATAGCCCGCAAGAACCGGTCTAACTTAGCATAAGTAAACTGGGGCTCCAATAGAGAACTGTCCTATAACATAACTTGATCAAATAGCCATTAGCCCCCAAGTGCCAAGTTGAATACTTGTATTGAGCTTGGGACTTTGTAATCGAGTAATACATAAAAATTGAAGGTGCATTAGCCCCCAAGTGTCAGGCATATAACTTTGTTATGTGGTTGATACTTCAACTCCTTGGATCGCCTGTGCAAAGCTTAAACGATGTCTGTGTGCAGGCTGAGGTGAAAATCAAGGAGGACCGAGTTGCCGATTTGCAGGAGGCCTTGAAAACCCAGCAGGCTGAAACAGATAAGGCAAAGCAAGAATTAACCAGCGCTTTGAGCACTGCTGAATGGCTGAAAGAAGGCTTCAAGAAAGAGCGGGCTGACTGGGCCACTGAGAAGGCCGGTTTAACCAAAAGAGCGGAAAATGCTGAAGCTGCCCTTAAACCGGTGGTGGATGAACTGACGGCCGTACAACGGCAAATACACTCCATGACTGCTGCAATCTTTGGTAAGCTCCTTGTAACTTCTGTGATAATTTGAACCTGCTGTAGCGTAAATCCGGTTTGAGACAATTCCAATCTTGTTGTAGGCACACGTACTGGGCACTTAGGAAATGATGTGCGGAAGAAATTGAAAGCTGCCTACACCTTGGTGGAACAATTATATACCGGAGCCCAACGGATCATCACCACAGCTTCTCACAACAACCCGGCACCCTCTTTAATCCAGGACACTCTTAGCAAGTTGTCAATGCTTCCAGCCCAGATTGAGGAGCTGAAAAAATCCGCTGCCCGAACCGGAGCCATCAATGCCTTAATCCGGGCAAAGGCATGGGTGCCAGATTTTGATCCTGTGGAAGCAGCTCAAGGCTATCCCAGCCTGAAAGAAGATGGCTCTGAATTCAACGAAGAGGATTTAAGGGCAATAAACCGTGCAGTGCACCCTCTGGCTTGCCAGCTAGCTGAAGAGGCAGATTTGACGCATTATCAAGCGCAATATAACGAGCAAAACAAGCGAGTGCCTGCCCCAACTGTTGAAGCGGAGAATCTGATCCCTCCAATCCGTAAGCACACTTATGCCCCTGATATTGAACCGTCTTCCCTGATCCATGAAGAGGCTGTTTTCCAAGCTTTAATGGGAATCGACTGGACCACTGTTGATTTCCAGCCAATAGGTAGAGACGAGGAAGCTGAAGCGGCGGAGGATGAGGAGCAGGCTTGAACCAGAAGCCGGTTTGGAGAGCTGTTTGTAATACCTTCCGAAAAGAACAATGATCTTATTTGGGTACCGTGCTGCCCTGTAATAGGATAGTTAATGCTTCTAACTGGAATATGCCTTCGTGCATAAGTACTGAAGCTTTCGTTTGAAGAACTCCAATTCATATTTCCTGCAATCAGAAAAATTTGAACTTCGGTGGCGGTTATACCGCCAGCCGGTTTATGATCCTGATATGTGTATCAGTAATATAACAAATATATGATACATAAATACCTGCCATGTTTGGGTATGAAGCTGGCTTAGCCAAGCCTGAAGCGGCGGTTTTATAAACCATTACCGTCGAAAGAAAAAAGGTGGGAGAAAATAGCTCCCGTATAAATCGTACTGAATCAATACGAGCCCCCTTGTTACTCCATGATGTTAACAGGAAAAAAGGTAAACCGGAAATACTCCTCCGGATTAAAGGGGAATCAAACCCATCGGCTGAATCGGAAAAAAGGTGTTTGTCGAAATAAAAGAAATCCGACAAAAGCAAAGAAAAAACAAACCATGAAAATAACATGGAAGCAAAGGCAATGATAAAAAACCATTTGCAAAAATATGCTATACTGAGCTGATCAGATGGTATTACCATGGTCGGACAGGATCAAGGCCCCCAATAGGAGTGACAATGATTCAAGTCAGCCAGGTCCCCAAATGATTCGTGGCATATATGCCAGATCAAGAGGCGTGGCAATGGTTCGGGTTCGACCACGCCCCCAAGTGATTTTGTGGCCTTAGGCCGACCAAGAGGCGTGACTGGTTCAGACTTGACCATGTCCCCAAATGATCAGGTGGCTGTCGCCTATCAAAGGGTGTCGCATTGGTTCGGACACGACCAAGGCCCCCAGTGATATATAAAAAACAAATGTCAAGGGGTAAACCGGAGGCCGCTTTAAACAGAATCACTCCGTGTAACCTCGCATGATGAGAAAGACAGAAACCCCGCTTTAGCTGAGGCTCCGGTTTGATATATCAAAGATAATATATACATTGTCATGATATGTACATAGATAGAGCCGATGGCTCAAGTATAGTAAGGCCGAAGATGAGCTATATTCCACGGCCTGTTGGTCTCCTCCTCTGATGTATGTGAGTCTTTATGCCCTCGAATATCAATCAGATAGTACGACCCGTTGTGCAAATTCTTGCTGACCATGAAAGGTCCCTCCCAAGGTGGGGATAACTTGTGCATATCCGTTTGATCTTGGATGAGTCGAAGCACCAAATCTCCTTCTTGAAAAGTTCTGGTTCTAACCCGGCGGCTGTGATAGCGACGAAGATCTTGCTGGTAAATCACCGAACGGGCAGCCGCTATATCACGCTCCTCGTCCAATAGGTCCAAAGCGTCTTGCCGTGCTGTCTCATTGTCTGCTTCAACATAAGCTGCCACACGAGGCGAATCGTGCCGGATGTCACTAGGGAGAACTGCCTCTGCTCCATAAACCATGAAAAATGGCGTGTATCCTGTGGACCGGTTTGGCGTAGTATTGATACTCCATAACACATATGGTAGCTCTTCAACCCAACATCCTGGTGTTCTTTGCAATGGGACCATAAGCCGGGGTTTGATGCCTCGCAAGATTTCCTGATTAGCTCGTTCTGCCTGTCCATTGGACCGGGGGTGTGCCACTGACGACACATCAAGTCGGATGTGCTCACGTTCACAGAACTCCTTCATAGCGCCCTTGGATAAATTGGTACCATTGTCAGTAATGATACTGTGTGGAAAACCAAACCGGAAAATCACCTTCTTGATGAACTGCACCACTGTTGCTGCATCACACTTGCTGACAGGCTCCGCTTCAACCCACTTGGTAAATTTGTCAACTGCCACCAAAAGGTGGGTGTTCTTATCCTTGGATCTTTTAAAAGGCCCAACCATATCCAGCCCCCAAGTTGCAAACGGCCATGTTATTGGGATCATCCTCAATTCTTGAGCCGGCACATGAGCACGCCTTGAAAATTTCTGACATCCATCACACCGTTTAACCAAGTCCTCCGCGTCAGCATGCGCTGTCAACCAGTAGAACCCGTGACGAAACGCCTTTGCCACCAGAGACTTTGAACCGGCGTGGTGTCCACAATCCCCTTCATGGATTTCTCTTTAGATTTCACAGCCTTCCTCAGGAGAAACACAACGTTGAAACGCCCCTGATACACTGCAATGATGTAATTCACCATTGACAATCGTCATAGACTTGGATCGCCGGACTATCTTCCTGGCCAGAATCTCATCCTCTGGTAACTCCCCCCGGTTCATGTACGCAAGATAAGGAACTGTCCAATCCGGAATAACATGCAGGGCTGCCACCAATTGAGCCTCCGGATCAGGAATAGCCAAATCCGCCTCACCTGGGAGCTTGACTGACGGGTTGTGCAACATGTCCAAAAAGACGTTAGGCGGGACCGGTTTACGCTGAGAGCCCAACCGGCTTAAAGCATCCGCCGCTTCATTCTTCTGACGGTCCACATGATCCACTTGATAACCCTTGAAACAACCTGCAATATTATCCACTTCCCGATGATATGCAGCCATGAGCGGGTCCTTAGAATCCCAAGTGCCAGACACCTGTTGAGCCACTAGGTCCGAGTCACCAAAGCACTTAACCCGGCTTAAATTCATCTCTTTAGCCATCCGGAGACCATGGAGCAAGGCTTCGTACTCAGCTGCATTATTAGTACAAGGGAACATTAAGCGGAGAACATAACAAAACTTATCACCTCGTGGGGAAGTTAATACGACTCCAGCCCCCGAGCCTTCCAATTGCCTGGATCCGTCAAAATGAATAGTCCAATATGTGTGATCCGGCTTCTCCTCTGGTGCTTGTAACTCCGTCCAGTCATTGATGAAATCAACAAGTGCTTGAGACTTCACTGCCGTCCGAGGCACGTACTTCAGTCCGTGTGGCCCAAGCTCTATAGCCCACTTGGCAATCCGGCCAGTCGCCTCCCGGTTCTGTATAATATCCCCCAAGGGAGCTGAACTGACCACTGTGATGGGGTGCCCTTGAAAATACTGCTTCAACTTCCGACTGGCCATAAAAACACCATAGACCAACTTCTGCCAATGCGGATATCTTTGCTTGGATTCAATAAGCACCTCGCTGATAATAATAAACCGGCCGCTGAACCGGATATTCCTTGCCCGCCTCTTTGCGTTCCACCACAATAGCCACGCTAACTGCCCGAGCATTGGCCGCTACGTATAATAACAGTGGCTCCTTGTCGACCGGAGCTGCAAGAACAGGCGGATTGGCTAACTGCCGCTTCAGGTCCTCAAATGCTTCATTAGGAGCCGGACTCCAAATGAAATGGTCTGTCTTCCTGAGCATTTGGTACAAAGGAATGGCCTTCTCTCCGAGGCGGCTGATAAACCGGCTTAGTGCGGCGATTCGGCCCGCCAAGCGCTGAACATCATTGATGCACTTCGGTTTAGCCAGGGCGGTGATAGCTGTAATTTTCGCCGGATTAGCCTCAATTCCTCTATTAGACACCAGAAAACCTAGTAACTTGCCTGCCGGAACACCAAAGACACACTTGGCCGGATTAAGCATCATCTTGTAAACCCGCAAGTTGTCAAAGGTTTCCTTCAATTCATCCACCAGCGTCTCCTTCTGCCTTGATTTTACTACAATATCATCCACATAGGCGTGCACATTGCGGCCGATCTATTTATGCAGGCAATTCTGTACACACCGTTGATAGGTAGCTTGGGCACTCTTAAGTCCGAAGGGCATAGATATATAGCAGAAGGCTCCAAAGGGAGTAATGAATGCTGTTTTCTCCTGGTCCTTAACCGCCATTTTGATCTGATGATATCCAGAGTATGCATCCAAAAAACTCAAACGCTCACAACCGGCCGTGGCATCAATGATCTGGTCAATGCGGGGGAGGGCAAAAGGATCCGCTGGACAGGCCCTGTTAAGATCTGTGTAATCCACACACATACGCCAAGTGCCATTTTTCTTAAGAACCAGCACCGGATTAGCAAGCCACTCTGGATGGAACACCTCAATGATAAAGCCAGCTGCCAAAAGCCTGGCCACTTCCTCTCCAATGGCCTTTCGCCTTTCTTCGTTAAACCGGCGGAGGAATTGCTTCACCGGTTTATACCTAGGATCCACATTAAGAGTGTGCTCAGCGAGTTCCCTCGGTACACCTGGCATGTCGGATGGTTTCCATGCGAAGATGTCCCGATTCTCACGGATGAACTCGATGAGCGCGCTTTCCTATTTGGGATCCAAATTGGCACTGACAGTGAACTGCTTGGATGAATCGCCGGGCACGAAGTCAACAAGCTTGGTTTCAGCTAACGATTTGAACTTCAGATCCGAATCATGTTCTGTAGTTGGCTTGTTCAGAGGAGTCATATCCGCTGGATCAACATTGTCCTTATAGTACTTCAACTCCTCCGTGGCACAGACCGACTCTGCATAAGCCGCATCACCTTCCTCACATTCCAAAGCGACCCTACGGTTCCCATGAACCGTTATTGTCCCCTTGTAACCCGGCATCTTGAGCTGCAAGTAGATATAACAAGGCCGCGCCATGAACTTGGCGTAAGCCGGCCGGCCAAACAAGGCATGATATGGGCTCTGGATCTTCACCACCTCAAATGTTAGTTTTTCCGACCGGGAGTCGTACTCGTCCCCAAAAGCCACGTCCAGGGCTATCTTACCAACAGGATATGCAGATTTGCCAGGCGCCACACCATGGAACACCGTATTGGACGGTCTAAGATCTTTGTCTGTTAAACCCATGCGACGGAATGTCTCATAGTATAGTATATTAATACTGCTTCCTCCATCCATGAGTACCTTGGTGAATTTATAACCCCCTACCTGAGGGTCTACCACTAATGCTAGCTGGCCCGGATTATCAACCCGGGGCGGGTGATCCTCTCTGCTCCACACGATAGGCTATTCCGACCAGCGCAAGTAACGTGGTAAGGCCGGTTCAACAGAATTCACCGCTCGCTTGTGGAGTTTTCGGTCGCGTTTATCCAAGCTAGTTGTGAAAACATGATATTGCCCATTGTTCAACTGTTTTGGCTGGCTCTGATAACCCGACTTCTGCTGCTGCTGCTGCTGGCCGTTCTGATTATTCTGGTGATTGTGACCGCCCTGATTGCGACCTGAACCGGAAGCTCCATCGTGATCCGGCCCGTGGAAACCGGATCCTGAACCGCCACCTGATCCGTGATCATACCGGAAAGCATTAGAGTTTTTGAACTCCTGCATGATATAACAATCTTTCCAAAGATGGTTAGCTGGCGCCTCCTTCGTCCCGTGCTTCGGGCAAGGCTGATTCAACAAATAGTTCAAACGGCTTGCGTTAGGATTGGGAGCCCCATTATGATTTGCCGCTTTACCTCTGCGCCGCTGCCCCCTGTCCTGTGCATTAGTGTTGGCCACAAAGTCCATGCTGCCATCCGCCTTGCGCTTGCCTCCGTTTCCTTGACCCGCTAGTTTGTACTGCTGCTGTTTGGAGTTGCTATTCTTCTTTCCCTTCCCTGCTTCATCATCATCAGGCTCGGGATCCTTGGTACTGTCCGAATCGGCATACTTCACTAAAGCGGCCATGAGGGTTCCCATGTCATTACAGAACCGCTTCATGCGTCCCAACTTCAATTTTAGAGGCTCAAACCGGCAGTTGCCTTCCAGAGTTAAGATCGCAGAGTCAGCATTAATCCTGTCAAACGAGTGCAAAATTTCCGAAACGCGGCGCACCCAACGGGTCGTTGATTCTCCTTCCTCCTGGACACAAGCCTCCAGGTCTACTATGGACTTGGGCTGCTTACATGTATCCTTAAAATTCTGTATAAACCGGGCCCGCAACTGGGCCCATGAGCTGATAGAATTGGGTGGTAGGCTCTTTAACCAAGTACGAGCCGTGCCCTCAAGCATCATGGTGAAGTATTTTGCACATGCGGCCTCATCCACGTCCAGCATTTCCATGGCCATCTCATAACTCTCTACCCATGCTTTAGGGGGTAAATCAGCGGTGTAATTCGGCACCTTGCATGGACCCTTGAAATCTTTGGGCAGGCGCACATTGCGTAAAGCGGGGATTAAACAAGGCACTCCCAAAGCGGATGCGACTCCTGGTCCGGCAAAGGTGGTAGGGCGAACCGGTGTAAGTTGATCCGCATCATCCTGCGCTGCTAACTCGGCTTCCCTCCGTGCCCGGGCCCGGTCCACCACATCCTGAGCCTCGCGAACACCGCCTGCGGGCTATTGCCATGTGCTGCTTTACGGCCTCGTGCATTGCTCGATATAGCCGGTTCATCCATGCGCCTGCTATAGATCCGGCTTGGACGGGGCGTAGAGTGAATCCGATCACGGCTGTACGAGTATGCTTCCTGCTGAATCAGCGCGGTCCGGAGAAGCTCCTTAACCCGGCGTGTCTCTATTGCTTGTGGAGAGTCCCCTTCAACCGGGATAGCCTCTAATCGCGCGGCAGCTGCAACAAGGTTGTCCATAGGATTAGAATAATGACCTGGGGGCGTCTGGACCGGCGGAAAATTCACAATGTTCTGCTGAGGAGGTTCCATCAGGCGAGGTTGGACCGTCCCCCCTGGTCATGGTGCCTCAATCCGGTTTGTCTCCGGGTACTGCGGCGGATTACTGGGTCCAGCTCCTGGAGTGTGAAAGAGATTTCGGGGGTCAAACCCTAACGGCAGGCGTGATCTGTGCTTCCGCTTCAAAACCTCCTATGATGCGTTCTGGTCAAGCGTGAGTTTATAGGCCTGGGCGTCCAAAGCGGCCCGCTCTGCAGCCATCCTGTCTTTTTCTGCTGCCAGATCCGCTTTGGCTTGCACGATCTGCTCTCTCACCTTTGCAATTTCTGCATTATGGGCCTCCTGATCCGCCGGACTATCCTCTGCCATAAGTGCGGCTAGTGCATCAAACAAATCAGATAGAATTTGAACCGGCGGGCGCACAAGGGCTCCTGACCCTGCTGCTGCTGCCGCTTCTGATCCGGAGAGCATTGCTGCGGCGGTCGAAGAGTGATTCGCCGCCTGTGTGCCGGCCATGAATATTCCAACCCGGTTGACCTGGCCCGGGGGGTCCAGAATACTGTCGCCGTCGGAACAGCCCCTAATCTGGTCGTCTTGCAACTAGTACAGCGATTCGGTCTCTCCGGTCGAGGACTCGTCATCGGAATAGACGACGATCTCGCTACCGTGTTCTGATTCGTCCTCACGCTCTCCTTCGTGTACGACTCCAACGAAGACACGCTTCACGGCCGGTTTAGCCCAGGTAGATCTCGCACGCTGAGCCGTCTCGATGAGGTCGGTGCAGATGTCCGGCTCAGGCCCAGGCTCACCGATCTTGCCAATGAAAACGTGTATGCCGCCGAAGGGGAACCGGTACCCGTACTCAATCAAATCGGCCTCGGGACCCCATCCTGCATCGTCGATGTAGATCTTGCCACGACGACTCTTGGTCATCTGGCCCACAGCATAGCCTTCGAGTCCTTTGAGCTTGCCCTCCAAGACCGTCAAACCATCATGCGATAGCCCCATGGTGGGCGCCAACTGTCGTGGATTTGTCACGGCAGATGTCCTAGCGAAAGGACTTAGTCGTGGAGCCATCGCTACGAGTTTACTTGAAGGGGTTAAAGCGGACACAAAGACACGAGGGGTTTATACTAGTTCGGCCCCTTCGATGAAGGTAAAAGCCTACATCTAGTTGTGATGGAATTGATGTGGTCTCGATGGCTAGGGAGCAAACAAGCTTCGCCTAGACTCGAGTTGTTGTCGTTGTCTCCCTTGAACCGCTGCCGGGTCGTCCCCTTATATACACGGGTGACGCCCGTCGGTCCATAGAGTCCCAACCGGTTCATATTCGTATCCCGGTTGGTATCTCTCTATTCCTAACTTACAATACAAGTTATACATCAGGTCGGTTTATGGCTACAGATTCTAAACCGACTATAGGCCTTGGGCCTTCACCTGCTTATGCCACTATGAAGTTAACCCGGCCCAAGTAGGCCGGTTTACGCCTAGTGGCAATATCCCCAACAGAAGGCGTCCTCCAAGTCCTCCCAGCTGCCAATGAAGTTTTCGGGCAGACTGTTCAACCAGTACCTGGCTGGTCCCTTGAGTTTGAGCGGGAGGTATTTGATGGCGTGAGGGTCATCACCGCGGGCCATATGAATATGGAGACGAAAATCCTCAATCCATACCGCGGGGTCTGTTGTGCCATCATATGACTCGATGTTCCTGGGCTTAAACCCTTCTGGGAATTCATGTTCCATTACTTCATCAGTGAAGCGAAGGGGGTGTGCGGCGCCTCTATATCGGGCCAAGTCGTGGCGTAGCTCGAATGGAGTTCGTCTGCGGTTTTCGGCCTGGACGTGGTTATGTTTGTCATGTCCAGCCGGATGGCCATCGTCGCGCATGGAGGCATGCCCCCGCGATCCATAGATTGATCTGGTCTGACCTGCTCTGTTTTCCAGGTCATGCCGCAGGTCATATGTGCATCCGCGAGCTGTTGTATTTCTGTTTTTATGGCGAGGTAGTGCAGGTTGGTGTTCATCTCGGGGTGTCGCTTTGTCCCGGCCGCATGGTGGCTAGTCAGCCGCATTATGTGTGTAGTGACCCGACCCGAATGGGTCAAGTCTCTGTGCTTACGTGTCATCCCTGGATCGGTATGCTGACACACATAGTACTCGAGGATTTATAACAGAGGTAAATCACATGTATAAGTAGCGTAAATACTATTACCTCAATCCAAATAGCGGAAGTAACAAGGTTGTGGATTCCCATCAACACCAACGGCAAAGTTGAGTATAGAAAATTGTAACCCTAACGTATCACTTACTCGTCATAAGATCCTACAACATGAGACGTTGCAGCCACAGAGGGTCAGTACATTGAATGTACTGGCAAATTCACACCATAGAGCAATGATGAAAAAGGCTATCACTACATGCATATTTGGCTGGTGGAAAAGCTCTATGGTTACAGTTTTTGCGTAAAGCCAATTTTTCCCTACTACAAAGGAATAAATTCATTTAACTATCATGGTGGTTGTTAAACATTGAGAATGGTTGACAGCATCCTCAATCCCAATTAAAAGTACTCATTAAAACCCAACAATATTAATTAAAGTAACATGATGAGATTCACATGATAATCAAGTACTAGATACTCAAGATGTCCATAACCGGGGACACGGCTAACCATGATTAGTTTATACACTCTGCAGAGGTTTGCGCACTTTTCCCACAAGACTCGATCGCCTCCGTTTGATTCCTCGCACTACATGATGTTTGAGAAACGGATGACCGAGACATAGTCTTTCAGAAGCACTAGCACCTTACATGTGGGTAGACCGGTACACCTACTTTCCCCTACATCTGCTAGTCTACCCGTAAGAGTTCGCACAACTTAGTCAACTATGCCAGAGCCCATAATGGCTTGTGGCTGCACACGTAAGTTTCTAGTTTGAGTAATCTCATGATCCCTTTGAGCCTGGGTGGTGGTCCGAAGAAATACAGGAAAGTCCTGCTAGAAAACAGGTGCCTCAATCCACCCAGATGTGTATTCAAGTTGCCACCTTAAATAAACCATTAATAAACAATCTCACATCTGTCATGGATATTCACTCACCCAATCCACGTCTACTAGCATAGCATGGCATAATAAGCAAACGTAGAAGTAACTCCCAACGGTTTGAAAATAAAACAGGTATAGGTGCTACCTCAATCTACTTCCCGAAACCCACAATTTAATTCAGATCCTAATCATGCAATTGTTTGGAGGATTGATCTAATGCATAAAAAATGGGTATGAAAGGGATATGATCAAAGTGTGAACTTGCCTGCATTGTTGATGAAGATGATTCGCACTCAAAACTCTTGATAGTTCTACTCGTCACACTCCGGTCAATCTATCGTGAGCAAGCAATAGTAACCACACATAAGCAATCACTCAAAAGATCGGAAAGAACGAAGAGAACAACTCGGAAAACATCAAAACCAAGCAAATAACTCTTGCATCATAAAACAATTTCTAACAGTACCAAAATTATGTGAATTTGGCCTTATCAGAAAGTCTAGGTCAAGAGCTTCGCTTTGCAAAAAGAATCAACTCAAACGGAGCTACAAAACTCAAGTTACGATCAAACGAAGTTCAAATACAAATCTGATCCAATTCAAATTTTAAACTTTCAAAAACATGTTTAGGTTGTTCTACTGGATAGAGAGGATCATAACGAATACGTGGGCGTTGGTTTCGTTGAATTTGGATAAGCGAACAAAAAGTTGTGATCGTTTGAAAAATAGGGGCCAATTTGTAAATAAAATATTCACGGATGGGTCCCTGGCTGAAACCTAATGATAATAATAAAAAAAACTAAATAGCGAACGTTCGTTACAGAACCTAATCTAATGAATTTGTTCGCTCCAGAACCTAAACTAGCGAACGCTCACTATTTAAACTAACTAAATAAAAAAACGAGTTTTTAAACGAAAACCGAAACCCTAAAAAAACCGGCGGGACGAAGTGGTTTATTACCGGACCAGGAAAACTGACGAGTTGAGTGGCGGTTCGGGCGGCTCCGGCGACGGTGGTCTCCGGCAAGCGGGGCGAGGCGGCGACGGCTCCGGGGTCGACGGCGATGGGCGGAGACGGCGACGAGCGCGGCGCGGGGCGGCGGAGTCGGCAGTGGTGGTGG
>NC_057807.1:197955561-197976315 GCF_018294505.1 Triticum aestivum | reverse complement strand
CGCGGCGGCGGTGGCGATCTGCGGCGGCGGCGGCGGTGGCGATCTGCGGCGGCGCGGCGATCTGCGGCGGCGCGGCGAGGAGAGGAGGGACGGGGCCCGGGGCGACGCCCTTTATAGGAGGGGATGGGAGGCGCGGCTTGGGGGAGGGGTAGGAGGTCGACGCGGAGTCCGGCCGGACTCCGGCGGGCGGCGGCGTTGCTCGGGACTCTGTCCCGAGCTTGGGGGCGGTGCGGCGTGGCTAGGCTGGGCCGCGACCTGTTGGGCCAGCCCAGTTCGGCGGCAGAGGGAAGAGTTTTTTAAAAAAAATTATTTTCCAGGCGAAATAAAAATAATAAAACCAAATAAATAAATATATTATATAGGCATATAATATATCAAAATCTTCAGAAAAATATTTTCTACAGCATGGACATTTTTTTAACATTAAATAAAGTTCACACAAATTCAGATAATTCAAGGAGTGCTACTGGTCTAATAAAATCCAACAAAAATCATTTTAAAAATACCAAAATTAATTCAAATTTATTTCTCTCCAATTTTCTGATGTAGGGAATCATGTTACCCTATTTTCCATATATTTTATTTTCGGGGAAAAATAATTTGAATAAAACTCAAATAACTCCAAATTGAAAATAAATTCAAAAGAACTTTGAATTTAATTCTTTGAAACTCCCAACTCATATTTCATATGTTTTGAAGAAGTCATTTTATCTTCGCTCGTGAAAATCATTGAGTTGCATAATGTTCCAGAATTGGAAATATTTTCCAAATGAAATTCAAATATTTTCAACACCCCTTGTCATTTAAATAAATGGAAGAAGTCATGTCATCTTCTCACCAAGGTTTTGTGATGAAAAGAATTTGAATTCACGAAGACCATAAAAGCAAGATGAAAGTTTGGGAAAGTCCTTTTATTCCCTCTCATTTAACTTTCAAAAAGTTTCGAATTGCACCCAATTTCACACAATCAAACAAACAATCAATCAAATCTATCTATTTACTATAAAATTCCAAAATTTAGAATTTTGGGATGTTACAAACCTACCACCCTTAAAATGAATCTCGTCCTCGAGATTCGGAGAGGCTAGCAAGAAATAGGTTAGGGTTTGGGGTCTTCAAAATCCATTGATCATCTCCGGGGTCTCGGGTGCTACCACCCTTAGAAGCATGGTTACGGTTCCAGCAAAACTCATATACTCCATCCTTATTGTTGACAGTGTCGGTCTTCTCAGATCTTCAAGACAATTTCTTCTCTGGCTCTTCCGGTAGTGGCATAACTTTTTTCTTAATTCCTGTATCCATTTCATCCTGGTAAGGTTATTCCATGACTGGGTCTTCTTAGCTGACGGGTCTGGCGCCAATACTAAACAACTATCGATATCTCATGGTGGTCAACCATTTATGGTATCTCCTGAAGGAAACGGGTCTGGGTTGAACCTCACCGTATGACCTACGTTTGGCAACAGCGGCCTTGTACAAGGGAAAATACTTATACCATTCTAAGGTTTAAACAAGGTTTTGATCGTCGTCTCTCTACTATAGGTAAGTCACTCAGATTTACCATCCCATATAGCAAGGCGAACAATAAGAGTAAGTCGGTATGGTGATCAATCCATCCTGCACCCAAATCATTTCCTTGTATACGGTTTAGCGAATCTCGCATTCTAACACTCGTTCATCCTCACAAGCATTGCAGAATTTCTCTTGTCGACGAACCAAATTCGGATAATGTCAGGACCCCGACTCGATGCCACATCCATCTAGCATGTAACACCCCATATCACTTTGCGGCCTCACGCACGGTATTCCCACGGGTGTCGCCTTACCTTTTCCCGGGACCATTTGCGCCTCTTGGCACACATATATGATAGTGTCGCTAGCATCCATATGATAAGGAGCCCGGGCTGACATGGCTAGTCGTAAACCCAAAGTGGCACAGACTTACAGGGACAGGCATCCATGACCCAGCATCGAACGTGTCGGTCATCAGCGAGTGAATCCAGGCTGTAGCACTGGGCTAGCAGGACTCCGGTGAACCAGGCTGTAGCGGGCTAACAGGACTCCGGTGAACCGGGCTGTAGCGTTTCCCCGAGGGGACAGACACCGGAACGAAGAAGGACACATGCCGGCTAGCCTAAGTGTTCCGAAGCAGTAGCAAGCTACCATGGCTCGGTGGAAACACTAGGAGACATTTCCCGGTAAGAGAGGCTACTAAGGATAAACAACTAGATAGTCAGATCCCACACATACCAAGCATTTCAATATCATACCCACAATACGCTCGATATGTGCAAGTATAACATGGCATCACAACATGACTCTACGACTCAAGTATTTTATTCATTAGGCTCCGAGGAGCGAGATATTACAAACATGGGTCTCACGACCCAACATTCAGAGCATACAAGTCAAAGCACAAGCGGAAGCTATCATGTCTGAGTATAGACATCTATAAACGAAAAAGGCTGAAAAGCCTGACTATCTACCAGATCCCGCCGAGGGCACAAGATCGTAGCTGAGGTAACAAGCTAAACGTCGAAGTCCACGCGGAACTACTAGCGAGACCGAAGTCTCTCTGCAAAAACATAAAATAGGCAAACATGAGTACAAATGTACCCAACAAGACTTACATCAGAACTAACTACATATGCATCATTATCAACAAAGGGGGTGGTGGAGTTTAACTGCAGCAAGCCAGCTTTGACTCTGTGGCTATCCTAAACTACGACTGCAAGTAACTCTTTTGAGGTGGCGCACACGAGTCCACATATTCACCAACCAATACACCACTATGGATCCACTCCCGTCTCCCTACGAGAACGCCATCCATAGCACTCACGCTTATCTTGCGCATTTTAAAGTATCCACTTTCACTTGTCTATGAACTGTACAGGCAACCCAGAAGTCCTTTTCCGCGGACACGGCTATTCGAATAGATAATGTTAACCCTGCAGGGGTGTACTTCTTCACACACGCTCTCACCACTTACCGCCGTTTGCACGACATGTACTCGGCAACCTTCAAGCGGAAGCCCAACGTGGGTGTCGGCCACGGCCTACCTAAACACTCAAGTCTCTAGTCCATGTTTATCGCCTATTCGGGTTCCATCCATGAGGAGATCCGGCCGGGGTTTCGCTCACAGCCCCAAACAATGTGAACAGGGTTCCGAGACACCAAACGGGCGCCCGGTATACCCGGCCACGTGCCTACCGCATCACAGCCCACCCCTACGGTCAGCGCTGCCCACGGCCTCCAGCATACTACAAACACCAGAAACTACTTGCAACTCCTGGACAGAAGGCAAGGGTGATTAAGAAGCCGAGAGGGTCCATTGGTTTCGGGCCCAATGCGTGGTAGTAGCTGAATCATGGATCACAAACACAGAACTCAGTTCTTGAGGACGGCTGCAATGAGACAACCCACCATGTACTCCTACATGGCCTCTCACCGCTACCTTTACCAAATCGTGTTCACACACTTAGCTCACACACAGTAGGACATGTTCACACACCTCTTATTCATTCCCGATGAATCAGACCTGACTCAACTCTAAGCAGTAGCAGGCATGACAAACAAACATGAATGAGTAGGCACAACAGGGCTCAAACAACTCCTACTCATACTAGTGGGTTACATCTATTTACTATGGCAATGACAGGTCATGCAGAGGATAAAGGGGTTCAGCTACCGCAGCAAGTAACAAATGACTCGTTGTTGTCCTAATGCAGTAAAAGAGAGCAGGGCGAGAGAGTAGGATTGTATCAGAATGAACAAGGGGGTTTTGCTTGCCTGGCACTTCCGAAGATAATATAGTTCTTCATCGGTGTCATCGAACTCATCGTCGGTACGTCGTCTACTGAGAGGGGACAATTACCGGCAAACAAGGAAGAACACAATCAATGTAATGCGACAATATGATGCATGAATGTGACATGGCAATATGATGTGATTTGAGCTAATGCAACTAGCAGCAGGTTAAATGAAGTTGGTTTGAACCCTAGGTTCAAATTCAAACTCCACATGTAGTTATTTAAATGCCATTCAATTGATTTGTGCTAAACAGCAGCTATAAGTTGTTCTAACATGCATGAAAATGGTACAGATGGATAGATTGGATTTTTCTGATCATTTTTCATATATAATTTATTTCATTTGGAGTTACAGTTGAATTTCTATGAATTTTAGAAGTTTTGGACATTTTCTGAAAATAATAAATCATTTAAGATTTATTTAAATTCCAGAAAGGAATTATTGCGTCAGCATTACCTCATAGTGACCTCAGCAGGTCAACGGGCGGCCCAGGTCAAACTGACCAGTGGGTCCCGCTTGTCAGTAGCTAATTAGACTAACTAATTTTGATTAAACCTAAACTAGGTTAATTAGCAGAGGGCCCCACCTAGTCAACTAAGTTAGCGGAGTCAAACCCGCCGGTCAACGGGTCAAGGCCTGCCGGCGTTTAGCCGCCGGCGAAGCCAGACGCGGCGGCGTGCTGCGGGTTTTGCCCACAGGGCTCGGTTTGGCGCGCAGAGCACAGCTTTGGGATGCGGACGCTCGTCTGCATCCAACCGTGGTGGTGGCGCGGCCGGGGAGTGGCCGGAGTAGCGCCGGCGATGAGGTTTGCGGCGGCCGAAGCACGGGAGCAGTCGGGTTCGGCGCTACTGCGTACGGGAGGAGGATCTGGTGGGTGTGCTCGGCGTCTGGGAGTGTACTGAGCGCACTGATGGGCTCGGACGCGAGCGGCAGCGGCTGTGGCCGCGGTGGCGCCATGGCCAGCGGCAGTGAGGTCTCGGGCTTGACAGAAGCGACAGCCAGAGGGGGTAAACGAGCACGGGGAGAGAGGGGTTCGGCGTAGTGGCTCACTGCAGTTGTAGGGGGCGTCGAAGTGGGCTCGGGGAAGCACGGACGGCGACGCAACGGCGATGGCGATCCAACGGCCGTGCGCGGAGAAGATGGTCGATGGCGTCGCTACGGTTCGTCTGAGCTCGTGTGCTTCGACTTGGAGGAGCATCGGGTCGTCTCTGAGCTCGTGGGCATGGAGGAGGGGAGAGGAAGGCCCGGTGGCCACGGTGAACAACGATGGTGGCGACGGCCGCGTTCGGGTCTGCTCGGGAGAGGGGCTAGAGGGCGAGGGAGAGAGCAGAGAGTGAGGGGAAAGCGAGAGGGGGGCCTCGGGTGTTTCCAGACGCGGATCAGGGCAAAGGAGCGGCCGCCAGCGCGAAGTAGGAGGTGGCCGGCGTCGACGCGCGTGCGTCCAGCACGCAGCTGCTTCGGGGCGAGGGGAAGGAAGATGACTGGCAGCTGGGCTGCACAGTAACGGGCCGCGCAGGAGCTGGGCCAGTCAGATGAGCTGCCAGGTGACTACAGTAGCAGGCCACAGGTGGGTGCAAGTAAGTCCTGCTGCTCTGTTTTATATTTCTGTTCTGTTTTTCTTTTATTTAATCTTTTGCCACTGTTTAAAAATCAAAACAGATTCAAAAACAGTACAAAAATATCCTTTGGATATTTTTATGTTGCTGAATGGACTGATCCAAATGCACATAAAATGTTCCAGGGTATTTGAAAGTATATTCTATACATATTATGAATATAATTCCAAATGCAACTAGAATAATGATTTAAATTCAGTGCTCAAAATATTCCTCAAAAATGTTCATTATTTTTGGTTTGGTGTAAAACCCTTGCCAAAATATAACCAACATTATTTAAGGCCATTTTGGAAACTTTGAATGCATTTTCCAGGGTTCTTTGCCCCTCTTTTATTTAGGTTTTTGAGGCTTCCAAAATTCCTCAGTTTAACTTCCAGAAATTTAACATGACGCATGAATGCTTTAAAGCAACTAGTTACAAGCAATGATCTAGGGCTGTGACAGCTCACCCCCACTAAACAAGAATCTCGTCTCGAGATTCAAGCGTAGGGTAAGATGAAGGGGAAACGCAAACTAGTATAATCTTCATGATCCAGGGTGCACTTCATAAGAGCGTTGATTCGATCACCATCATTGTCTCGATGTCTTGCTCCAGGAACTCCTACCAACATGACAACGAGAGAAAAAGAATCTCTATATGGATTGATCTTCTCGAAGATCGAGCAACTCAGGATCCACTCACGGAATGAGACATGGAAACATCTCACGAGCTGAGACGCGAATCATACATCTAGAGGAATGGAGTGAAGCAGATGACGAAGGTTCACTAGGTAGACAACAATTTCACGCTTAAGAAGGTGGTGAACGGTTGTCAACGTAGCGAGGAGTTGAGTTGCCATGATACCATAACGAGACATCTTGGAGGAGGGTGATTCATAGAAATATCCCCTTAAGTGGCAAAAAGAATTACCTTTGATTCAGAGATCATTGAAATTCTTTATACCAGCTTAAGGAAAATCAAAATCAATCATTAGGAGGAGTTCGGTGGAATGACATACCCGGACCAGTATGGATGATGTGGATTACCTTGTTGAAGACAACACAAGGGATAATTTTGGTAACCGGGGAGAAGCTCAACAGTAGAGAGTGAGTCCACTGTTTGAAAATTTATAGCATAATCGAGGAAACTGAGAGCAATCCTAGTTAGTGCCGATGGTAACACCTAGCGCTTGTGCGTGCTCTCAAGAACTTGAGCATTTCCATAATCATCAAGGTTTTACCAACATCCATGTCAAGGGTGGTGACAACACAACATACTACCATGATGACTAGCGATGGACGATGCAGATGCAAAGGAGGATTACACTTTCTCAGATTTCACCTTAGCGAGGCCAAGGGGATGAAATCTGGATGATCGACCGAGAGACATTTAGCACTCCGCTTCTAATGTTCTCCTTGATGTACTAGCGTATCCCATTCCTTGAAATGGTCTGGTATCTAGAACATCAAGTAAAGGTCATACTTCGGAAACACAAAAATCATAAGGCATAGCTAGGGGGTAAATCCTACGAAGTCCTTATGGGGGGGTGGCCAACTTCCTCAATCAAGATACTACAACAACAGGTCTTCCGGCTGGGTGTGTTGGCCACGACATCCACTTTACCGGTTATGGAGAGACCAATATTATAGTTCTTGGGAGATGTTCCAACCATCATAACTGCCTGAGATTCAGATCTGGTTGGTGTCAGAATAATCCAGACTCATCGAGTCTAGGAAGAAAAATGAAAGTTTGCAACACAAATCGACGAGATGATGTTGCGGGACTCTCGGGAGATGGACTACGATAGTAAGCTCCAAAACATGAGCTGGTTCTGCTACATACATGTGAACACGTTGTCCCAGACAAACATTATCACATGGTAGTCTTACAATAAAACACTACCGAGTTCAGGTGGGGACCATCATTGAGGATATCGGAATCTTGTGCATGACCTAGGATAGCACAACAACTCCTTTTTCTTGAACAAATCAGTCAGTGGCTTGGTGTGCTACGGAGTTCATATGGAACGAAGATGATCAGTCTAACAGACCACAGAATACTTTGCACGTGCATGACTGACTTGGGATGATTCCGGAGGAGGTAAAATAAGACTTCTCAAACTCATGGCGGCAACTTGCATCAAATGCACATGAATTAGAGGTACTCACTTCTTTCGTCCAAACATATGCTTCACGAACGGGTCATGAAGATAACGCTTATAAAAGTTTCCAATACTAGCTGGATGTTCAACATAGATCATGAAGAAGAAAACAATGTTGCTGATGGGCTCAACAACAATTCTTCCAGGTTTCCATATAGTTGGAGTTCCACAATTGTGTGAACACGGTGATAGCATTGGTCAGACCAAAGGATGTAATGGTGTATGCTCGAGGAATCAACCACGAGTAAGACAACATTACGAATATCGTTGGTTCTGATTTGATTTGACGATAGCCCATTCTCAAATCAAAGGTTTGGTAAGATAATAGATCCAATAACTGATCACAGGGACCAATCGATGCAGATATCATCTTTCTTCAACACACACTACACAAGAATATCCCTTTGGAACAAACTAAGTCAGGTAAGCTTTTATCTTCCAACTCTCCAAGTTGTTGTTTGGCTTAACCAACTAGCTCAGGGGTATCCAACATGGATTCTTGGAGAAAGGGTGGTTTACAGGAATAAACCATCTTGTTCACGAACTCAACATAGCGGTCAGGTGACGACCTGGTGATACTTCCGAGAAGATATTCAGAAAATCACGAACCACCGGTATGTTACTAAGCTTGAGAACAATCTTGCTTTTCAGGGCAAGACGATATGATCAACAGAGCGAGGGATTGGCACAATCCTAACTCATTGATCGAAGGGTGCACCGGAAATAAGGACTAGGTAGCATGATCAGTCTTAGAATGATGATTCAAGAACCAACACGCTAAGAATGAGATTATTGTCCTTTAACTACCAAGCAACAAGGTTGCTAGGAGTATTGATTTCACACATCACGATTCACTTATCGGCATTCCGGTTGCAACAACACGGGAACCGAGAAATGAATAATAATGGAGAGAGTATCACTGTATCAAGAGTTCATAGGATGGTGTGCATTTCCCATGATATTCTTAATATAAAGATGGTAATACTCCAAGGTGGAGCAGAACAAAAGCTGGATTAGTATTTGATCTGCGGAGCACAACTGCTTTGACCCAATCCTGGATATGGATCAGCTCCTGGAGTTTGTTTCTCCTAGTCATTCCGGAATAGAATGCCTTGACGGACCACAAGAGTAATAGGAATGCACGCATACTCTTGACTATCAAATGATAGACGAGGGTCAGAAGACAACTAAGAGGGACAACTCAAGGAACATATAATTTTCTGAGTTGTGGATGCATAGATTAGTATGTCGAACCAAGTTCAACATGTTTCTTCCGGATAACCCATGCAAAGAGGTAGGACTGGCAGAGTCATGATTTATGAATGGAGAACTCCTCAAGAGTACTCTGATTGTGATCTTTTGGTTCAAATAACTTCTGCCTGAATGGTTCATGGTATTTGGAGGAAGGAGATACCACGGACCTTGAGGACTAATGCAAAGGTTACTAATAACCTAAAGGAACGAGCAAACACTATCAACATGAGGTAAGTAGGGTGAATCTTGGGTTCAAGAACCCAGGAATAGAATACCTACTACTAAGTAGCATCACGAGATGCTTTCGAGAATGATGGCCTGAATCTTCACACTGGAAACACTAACCATTGCTAGATTACCAGGTGACTCCCTAAAACACCTAGGGTCATAATAATAGCTCCAACATATATGTCAAGGCAATAAATTACCTCAACTCACCGATTAGTGTGGTTAATCTGGCCCAAAGGAACATCGAAACAGAAGGAAGGGATTTTGCAAATGCTTCAGACTATTTTAGAAACCTGGGATGATTCGGACAGCATAACGGCTGTAAATGCTCAAAAGTTTTGGAGACATACTACAAAAATGGTGGCATAGCCACTCAGAAGCACAATATCAAAGTTTCGAGATCATCAGTTAACATACAGAAGTAGTAGGAACTGGACTGAGGCTTACGTCCAACAATCTTACAGGTCTACAGATTAGTAACACGTCATCCTGATAGATAGATGAGAAGGCGTAGTTCTTAATCCCCGTAGAAGAGAAGAGGATGACTCAGATCAGAAGGCCATGAGGTATAAGGAGTAAAAAGAGCCTTACGTTCCATCCCACAATCAATTCCCCTACATATAACTAAAACATTTCTAGACTCAACTTCGACCAGTTTGGCTTGGTAATCCTACAGGCAGTCAAGCTCTGATACCAACGCTGTCAGGACCCCGACTCGATGCCACATCAATCTAGCATGTAACACCCCATATCACTTTGCGGCCTCACGCACGGTATTCCCACGGGTGTCACCTTACCTTTTCCCGGGACCGTTTACGCCTCTTGGCACACGTATATGATAGTGTCGCTAGCATCCATATGATAAGGAGCCCGGGCTGACATGGCTAGTCGTAAACCCAAAGTGGCACAGACTTACAGGGACAGGCATCCATGACCCAGCATCGAACGTGTCGGTCATCAGCGAGTGAATCCAGGCTGTAGCACTGGGCTAGCAGGACTCCGGTGAACCGGGCTGTAGCGGGCTAACAGGACTCCGGTGAACCGGGCTGTAGCGTTTCCCCGAGGGGACAGACACCGGAACAAAGAAGGACACATGCCGGCTAGCCTAAGTGTTCCGAAGCAGTAGCAAGCTACCATGGCTCGGTGGAAACACTAGGAGACATTTCCCGGTAAGAGAGGCTACTAAGGATAAACAACTAGATAGTCAGATCCCACACATACCAAGCATTTCAATATCATACCCACAATACGCTCGATATGTGCAAGTACAACATGGCATCACAACATGACTCTACGACTCAAGTATTTTATTCATTAGGCTCCGAGGAGCGAGATATTACAAACATGGGTCTCACGACCCAACATTCAGAGCATACAAGTCAAAGCACAAGCGGAAGCTATCATGTCTGAGTACAGACATCTATAAACGAAAAAGGCTGAAAAGCCTGACTATCTACCAGATCCCGCCGAGGGCACAAGATCGTAGCTGAGGTAACAAGCTAAACGTCGAAGTCCACGCGGAACTACTAGCGAGACCGAAGTCTCTCTGCAAAAACATAAAATAGGCAAACATGAGTACAAATGTACCCAACAAGACTTACATCAGAACTAACTACATATGCATCATTATCAACAAAGGGGGTGGTGGAGTTTAACTGCAGCAAGCCAGCTTTGACTCTGTGGCTATCCTAAACTACGACTGCAAGTAACTCTTTTGAGGTGGCGCACACGAGTCCACATATTCACCAACCAATACACCACTATGGATCCACTCCCGTCTCCCTACGAGAACGCCATCCATAGCACTCACGCTTATCTTGCGCATTTTAAAGTATCCACTTTCACTTGTCTATGAACTGTACAGGCAACCCAGAAGTCCTTTTCCGCGGACATGGCTATTCGAATAGATAATGTTAACCCTGCAGGGGTGTACTTCTTCACACACGCTCTCACCACTTACCGCCGTTTACACGACATGTACTCGGCAACCTTCAAGCGGAAGCCCAACGTGGGTGTCGGCCACGGCCTACCTAAACACTCAAGTCTCTAGTCCATGTTTATCGCCTATTCGGGTTCCATCCATGAGGAGATCCGGCCGGGGTTTCGCTCACAGCCCCAAACGATGTGAACAGGGTTCTGAGACACCAAACGGGCGCCCGGTATACCCGGCCACGTGCCTACCGCATCACAGCCCACCCCTACGGTCAGCGCTGCCCACAGCCTCCAGCATACTACAAACACCAGAAACTACTTGCAACTCCTGGACAGAGGGCAAGGGTGATTAAGAAGCCGAGAGGGTCCATTGGTTTCGGGCCCAATGCGTGGTAGTAGCTGAATCATGGATCACAAACACAGAACTCAGTTCCTGAGGACGGCTGCAATGAGACAACCCACCATGTACTCCTACATGGCCTCTCACCGCTACCTTTACCAAATCGTGTTCACACACTTAGCTCACACACAGTAGGACATGTTCACACACCTCTTATTCATTCCCGATGAATCAGACCTGACTCAACTCTAAGCAGTAGCAGGCATGACAAACAAACATGAATGAGTAGGCACAACAGGGCTCAAACAACTCCTACTCATACTAGTGGGTTACATCTAGTTACTATGGCAATGACAGGTCATGCAGAGGATAAAGGGGTTCAGCTACCGCAGCAAGTAACAAATGACTCGTTGTTGTCCTAATGCAGTAAAAGAGAGCAGGGCGAGAGAGTAGGATTGTATCGGAATGAACAAGGGGGTTTTGCTTGCCTGGCACTTCCGAAGATAATATAGTTCTTCATCGGTGTCATCGAACTCATCGTCGGTACGTCGTCTACTGAGAGGGGACAATTACCGGCAAACAAGGAAGAACACAATCAATGCAATGCGACAATATGATGCATGAATGTGACATGGCAATATGATGTGATTTGAGCTAATGCAACTAGCAGCAGGTTAAATGAAGTTGGTTTGAACCCTAGGTTCAAATTCAAACTCCACATGTAGTTATTTAAATGCCATTCAATTGATTTGTGCTAAACAGCAGCTATAAGTTGTTCTAACATGCATTAAAATGGTACAGATGGATAGATTGGATTTTTCTGATCATTTTTCATATATAATTTATTTCATTTGGAGTTACGGTTGAATTTCTATGAATTTTAGAAGTTTTGGACATTTTCTGAAAATAATAAATCATTTAAGATTTATTTAAATTCCAGAAAGGAATTATTGCGTCAGCATTACCTCATAGTGACGTCAGCAGGTCAACGGGCGGCCCAGGTCAAACTGACCAGTGGGTCCCGCTTGTCAGTAGCTAATTAGACTAACTAATTTTGATTAAACCTAAACTAGGTTAATTAGCAGAGGGCCCCACCTAGTCAACTAAGTCAGCGGAGTCAAACCTGCCGGTCAACGGGTCAAGGCCTGCCGGCGTTTAGCCGCCGGCGAAGCCAGACGCGGCGGCGTGCTGTGGGTTTTGCCCATAGGGCTCGGTTTGGCGCGCGGAGCACAGCTTTGGGATGCGGATGCTCGTCCGCATCCAACCGTGGTGGTGGCGCGGCCGGGGAGTGGCCGGAGTAGCGCCGGCGACGAGGTTTGTGGCGGCCGAAGCACGGGAGTAGTCGGGTTCAGCGCTACTGCGTACAGGAGGAGGATCTGGTGGGTGTGCTCGGCGTCTGGGAGTGTACTGAGCGCACTGATGGGCTCGGACGCGAGCGGCAGCGGCTGTGGCCGCGGCGGCGCCATGGCCGGCGGCAGTGAGGTCTCGGGCTTGACGGAAGCGACAGCCAGAGGGGGTAAACGAGCACGGGGAGAGAGGGGTTCAGCGTAGTGGCTCACTGCGGTTGTAGGGGGCGTCGAAGTGGGCTCGGGGAAGCACGGACGGCGACGCAACGGCGATGGCGATCTGGCGGCCGTGCGCGGAGAAGACGGTCAATGCCGTCGCTACGGTTTGTCTGAGCTCGTGTGCTTCGACTTGGAGGAGCATCGGGTTGTCTCTGAGCTCGTGGGCATGGAGGAGAGGAGAGGAAGGCCCGGTGGCCACGGTGAACGACGATGGTGGCGACGGCCGCGTTCGGGTCTGCTCGGGAGAGGGGCTAGAGGGCGAGGGAGAGAGCAGAGAGTGAGGGGAAAGCGAGAGGGGGGCCTCGGGTGTCTCCAGGAGCGGATCAGGGCGAAGGAGCGGCCGCCAGCGTGAAGCAGGAGGTGGCCGGCGTCGACGCGCGTGCGTCCAGCACGCAGCTGCTTCGGGGCGAGGGGGAGGAAGATGACTGGCAGCTGGGCTGCACAGTAACGGGCCGCGCAGGAGCTGGGCCGGTCAGATGAGCTGCCAGGTGACTACAGTAGCAGGCCACAGGTGGGTGCAGGTAAGTCTTGCTGCTCTGTTTTATATTTCTGTTCTGTTTTTCTTTTATTTAATCTTTTGCCACTGTTTAAAAATCAAAACAGATTCAAAAACAGTACAAAATATCCTCTGGATATTTTTATGTCGCTGAATGGATTGATCCAAATGCACATAAAATGTTCCAGGGTATTTGAAAGTATATTCTATACATATTATGAATAGAATTCCAAATGCAACTAGAATAATGATTTAAATTCAGTGCTCAAAATATTCCTCAAAAATGTTCATTATTTTTGGTTTGGTGTAAAACCCTTGCCAAAATATAACCAACATTATTTAAGGCCATTTTGGAAACATTGAATGCATTTTCCAGGGTTCTTTGCCCCTCTTTTATTTAGGTTTTTGAGGCTTCCAAAATTCCTCAGTTCAACTTCCAGAAATTTAACATGACGCATGAATGCTTTAAAGCAACTAGTTACAAGCAATGATCTAGGGCTGTGAGAGATAAATCCATTGATTCTGCAAGCCAAACAAACATCTATCGTCCCTTAACAACTCTCAGGTTTTGCGTTGCTCCTATAAAATCGTCGGTGGGTAAAAGCATATCCTCTTCCAAGGGTTTTACTTCAGCAAGAGCGTGCTTGCTTCTTCGCAGGTCCTGGGGCCTGTGGGTTATGGCCCATCTCATCACTTGTAGTCCTTGCACTTATCATCGAGCAACTGATCATTATTCCAACATCCTACTTCCTAGTATTCTTAAATCCATCCAATTGTACTGTCTTCCTTCCTTCTGTTTGCACCAAACTAGGACATGATTACTCAGACTCATCATGGAATTTCCGTTGATCCATATTTCCAACAACATACCTCCTTTATATCCAAATAGTACTTTATTCCTTCATACTCTTGGGGTATCCAATATATCGAGATAAAACCCATACTTGTTTAGTCCGAAATCCACTCCGTGGAATATCATTATCCTTTCCAGGGTCAAGCGTCCTTACAGGGGAATATTGACCATCTCTGCATGGCACTTCTTCAACTGGGAAACGTGAAACACATCATGGACTTCTGACAGTCCTTCGGGTGACTCCAACTTGTTGGCCACTTTTCCCATACGCTCCAAACTCTATATGGTCCTACAAATCTCGGGCTAACTTTCCCTTAACTCCAGATCGTTTAACTCCTCGTAGGGGGACACACGAAGACATGCGCTGTCTCCAATTTCATAGACTACCTCCTTGCATTTTTGAGTCTACATAACTCTTCTGCCTGGACTGAGCTACCTTTAGTCTATCTCAAATCCACTTAACATTCTCTTCTGACTCCTTGATCATATTTGGTCCAAACAACTGACGGTCCCCAACTTTATCCCACATCAACGGTGTCTGGCTCCTTCTCCCATACAAAGCTTCAAAAAGGGGCCATCTTCAAACTGGCTTGGTAACTGTTGTTGTATGAGAAATCCGCGTAAGGTGGATTATCATCCCTACTAGATCCATAATCTAGCGTACACACTGTCAACATGTCCTCCAGAATCTGATTAACTCTCTCGGTCTATCAATCTGTCTACGGATGAAAGGCTGTACTGAACTCTAGCCTAGTACCCAAAGTGTGATGCAGCTGATTCCAAAACTTTGAGGTAAACTGTGTTCCCCTATCTGATAACATGGTCCTCGGAACTCCATGCAGACATAGGATCCTGGTCAAATATATCTTGGCAAACTTCTGACTTGTATAGGTGGTTTTCACTGGAATAAAGTGAGCCACTTTTGTCAAGCGAATCAACTACTACCCAGATAGAATCATATCCCGATCAAGTTCTGAGAAATCCAGTAATGAAATCCATGCCAAGCTTATCCCCACTTCCATTCGGGTATCGGCATAGGCTGTAGTAATCCTACTGGCTTCTGATGCTCTGCTTTTACTCTCTCTCTGGCATACATCACCTACGATTACATACTCCGCAATAACCTTCTTCATACCAGTCCACCAGAAACACTCCTTCATATCCAAATACATCTTGGTGTTTCCAGGGCGAATCAAGTATGGGGAGTCATGAGCCTCTTGAAGTATTTTTCTTCCTGATCTTTGCATTATTGGGAACATATACACGGTCCTCAAACCATAAGGTGTCGTGCTCATCCTTACAAAAACCTTTGGCCTTTCCTTTGCTCATCCTCTCTTTTAACTCAGCAATCTCTTTGTCATCCTTCTGAGCTTCACGGATCTTTCCCAACAATGTAGACTGAACTTCCATTGCTGCAACAAAACCTTTGGGAACAATCTCCAACCAAAGTTCCCTGAAAATCCTCGACTAACTCCTTTGGTAATCCTACGCTTATGAGGGTATTCGTCCTTGTTTTCTTTATGGTTGTGTACTATTTCTCCACAAAGCTTGTATGCACAAGATTTCTTCATATCCTTTCCATAAGGCTTCAATTTCTGGGACACAAACTAAGACTCTAGCAAAGTCAACTTAAATTCTTCCCAAACGGTTACTCCTTGCCATCCATTGATGGTTTGGTACATCCTCCACCAAGTAGCAGCACCTCTTTTCAAACCACTGTAGAGCATGCTGGGTCATATCCTTTCCGGCTATAGGATTATTCACCATGTGATCCTCCATGTTCTGAATCCATTGGTCCGTCTCCAATTGACTCATCGGTCCAGAAAATATAAGGTCATCTCCATTCATCCTCTATTGGGTCCATGGGTTTGGGGTGGGTTAAGAGAGATCGAGAGGGATGCACACAGTACAAACAAAAGTTTTGAAAAGACAGGTTTTATTGTGGCTGTCGGAAAAACAGCAAACAAATGACAGCTCACAAACATCGCATCTAACGTAAGTATAACAGGGGTTGGGTCTTCTAATGGTCTATAGATCTCAACTTCATCAAACTCATCAAGTCTTGGTCATGTCTCCGATGGCTTCTTCTGATCAGGCTTGTCCTTCTTAAGTTCTTTTGCCAAATCATCTCTGTTGACGCGAAGTCTCTTATGACATCCTTTAATATTTCTGGAGTTGCATTCCAAACTTCTAGGTTTCAACACCCTTGACATGATCCATGGTCCTACTGTCCTTCAGTTCTTGACAAATCTTCGGTATCTCGAGGTTTAGCTCCTCCTGCTTTGCTACTTTCAGCTTCTGGTTCCTGAGTTCTTCACAAACTGCTTCCTTGTCAAATACGGCTTCCTGCAGATCCACCCTAAACCTCTTGATGTAATACTCCAGATCCTAGTGATACACCAGCTAAGGTTAAAACTTGATCTCTTGCCGGTAGGTGCTCCATCAGCCTTCTACCATCCAATTCTTCCATGCATGTGCATGCTTAATCTCCGCACGGTGACACAAAACTTTTAGTTCTAATGCTCCATGTTCAGGTCTTTCTCCGATACACCTTGATCTCGGTATTGACAGCTTCCATAGTCTGTCAAGTTCCATAAGTGTAGCCTTCCTTGGTCATACCAAACCTGGAAATTCTTCAAAGCCTTCAAATGCTCCTAGTCTTTAGAGTCTTCAACAGTTGTAGTTTCCAATTATAACAAATACTCGGTAAAATACTCTTCATTCCAAATGGTCTTAGTTGTCCGATATCTAGTCCTCCTTGGAGTGGTCTCATCAGCCGAATCTTCAAGGGGTCAAAAGGGGAAAAGGGTATAGTCTCACTAAAAAGGAATATTTGAATAAGCTCAGAAGAGAAGAGAGGTAAAAGATCCTTTTGAAAAGAAAGTTGTAGAGAAAAATCTTTCCTATGGGCTTGCCAGTTTCTAGGGTCACGTCCTACAGTCAACATGTGCTCTGATACCATCTTGTAGCGACCCGACCCGAATGGGTCAAGTCTCTGTGCTTACGTGTCATCCCTGGATCGGTATGCTGACACACACAGTACTCAAGGATTTATAACAGAGGTAAATCACATGTATAAGTAGCGTAAATACTATTACCTCAATCCAAATAGCGGAAGTAACAAGGTTGTGGATTAACATCAACACCAATGGCAAAGTTGAGTATAGGAAATCGTAACCCTAATGTATCACTTACTCGTGGTAAGATCCTGCAACATGAGACGTTGCAGCCACAGAGGGTCAGTACATTGAATGTACTCGCAAATTCACACCATAGAGCAATGATGAAAAAGGCTATCACTACATGCATATTTGGCTGGTGGAAAAGCTCTATGGTTACAGTTTTTGCGTAAAGCCAATTTTTCCCTACTGCAAAGGAATAAATTCATTTAACTATCATGGTGGTTGTTAAACATTGAGAATGGTTGACAGCATCCTCAATCCCAATTAAAAGTACTCATTAAAACCCAACAATATTAATTAAAGTAACATGATGAGATTCACATGATAATCAAGTACTAGATACTCAAGATGTCCATAACCGGGGACAGGCTAACCATGATTAGTTTATACACTCTGCAGAGGTTTGCGCACTTTTCCCACAAGACTCGACCGCCTCCGTTTGATTCCTCGCACTACATGATGGTTGAGAAACGGATGACCGAGACATAGTCTTTCGGAAGCACTAGCACCTTACATGTGGGTAGACCGGTACATGTACTTTCCCCTACCACTACTAGGGAAAAGCCTATACACAGAATGTTAGCAGCAGCGAGGGTTAAAAACCCTCGCTACTGCTACTTACTAGCAGCGCAGGTTTTTAAACCTCGCTACTACTAAGTTGATAGCAGCAGCGCGGGCTTATAACCCTCGCTACTACTAAGCAGTCTCTACCGTGCCCCCCGGGACATGCCATAGTAGTAGCGCGGGTTTTTGACCCTCGCTACTACTAAGTTGATAGCAGTAGCGCGGGTTTTTAACCCTCGCTACTACTAAGTGGCCCCTGGACCATGCCATTGTAGTAGCGATGGTTATAAACCCACGCTACTACTAAGTTGATAGTAGTAGCGCGGGTTTCTACCCCTCGCTACTACTAATCGTCTGCCATAGTAGTAGCGCGGGGTATGGCCTATTTGCAAAATTTACAAAGTCTACCCCCCCCCCCTTGGACCGCCTTTTCAGTTTTAAAAAAAATAGAAGAAAATGATAAAAATAAAAGAAAATAAGTTTCCCATGTGATATGTGGTCTAGTTGTTGGGAAAATTTACAAATATGAATTTCGACTTTATTTGCAAAATCTCTCTGGAAATTTGTAAAATGGCCATAACTTTTGCATACGAACTCGCATGAAAAAGTTTTTTATATGAAAAATCATCTACTCGAAAAGTTACATCCGAATTTAACTGGGGGAACCCCGTTAAACATTTTCAAAATCCTCAAAAACCTAACAGAAAAAAAAGTTACGGGGCTTTTAAGATCTGGAGGCAAAAAAATTCAAAAAAAATCAGTATTTTTTAATTTTTGTTAAATCTGGTCAAACTATGGTCATACTAATTATTCAAGAATATTAGTGTTACTAAATAATTATTTTAGTTTTTTTGAATTTTGGTCAAATCTGGTCAAACTATGGTCAAACTGTGGTCAAATCTGGTCAAACTAATTATTCAAGAAATATTAGTGTTACTAATTTTTTAGAACAATAGTTTCAAACTCAAACAGTGAAATGTGTGACTTCATGCTCAAGCTAAATTCCTGAGGTTAATAGGATTGACATCTTACTATTGTCAGGAAAACAACAAGTGCACACTTGGAAACGAGGGAGAATAGAACCCGAAAGTTAAGCGTGCTCAGGCTGGAGTAGTGAGAGGATGGGTGACTGTCCGGGAAGTTAGATGATTTGGAATGATGAGGGGTGATTAGAGATTAAATTGAGCAGCGATGAGGGGTGATTAGAGATTTGAGGTTAAAATAATTCAAAATTTTGAAAATTAGGGAAAAAATCAAAAAAAAAGTTGGGAAAAATTCAAAAAAAAAATCAGAGATTACAGATTAGTAGTAGCGCGGGTTTTAACCCACGCTACTGCTATACATTAGCTGTAGCGCGGGTGGCACCCGCGCTACTGCTATAAGTTAGCTGTAGCGCCTTATTAGTAGCGTCGGCCCCCGCGCTACTAATAGGCCCAAAACCCGCGCTGCTACTAGGCTTTTCCCTAGTAGTGTACATCTGCTAGTCTACCCATAAGAGTTCGCACAACTTAGTCAACTATGCCAGAGCCCATAATGGCTTGTGGCTGCACACGTAAGTTTCTAGTTTGAATAATCTCATGATCCCTTTAAGCCTGGGTGGCGGTCCGAAGAAATACAGGCAAGTCCTGCTAGAAAACAGGTGCCTCAATCCACCCAGATGTGTATTCAAGTTGCCACCTTAAATAAACCATTAATTAACAATCTCACATCTGTCATGGATATTCACTCACCCAATCCACGTCTACTAGCATAGCATGGCATAATAAGCAAACGTAGAAGTAACTCCCAAGGGTTTGAAAATAAAACAGGTATAGGTGCTACCTCAATCTACTTCCCAAAACCCACAATTTAATTCAGATCCTAATCATGCAATTGTTTGGAGGATTGATCTAATGCATAAAAACTGGGTATGAAAGGGATATGATCAAAGTGTGAACTTGCCTGCATTGTTGATGAAGATGATTCGCACTCAAAACTCTTGATAGTTCTACTCGTCACACTCCGGTCAATCTATCGTGAGCAAGCAATAGTAACCACACATAAGCAATCACTCAAAAGATCGGAAAGAACGAAGAGAACAACTCGGAAAACATCAAAACCAAGCAAATAACTCTTGCAGCAAAAAACAATTTCTAACAGTACCAAAATTATGTGAATTTGGCCTTCTCAGAAAGTCTAGGTCAAGAGCTTCGCTTTGCAAAAAGAATCAACTCAAACGAAGCTACGAAACTCAAGTTACGATCAAACGAAGTTCAAATACAAATCTGATCTAATTCAAATTTTAAACTTTCAAAAACATGTTTAGGTTGTTTTACTGGATAGAGAGGATCATAACGAAGACGTGGGCATTGGTTTCATTGAATTTGGATAAGCGAACAAAAAGTTGTGATTGTTTGAAAAACAGGGGCTAATCTGTAAATAAAATATTCACGGATGGGTCCCTGGCTGAAACCTAATAATAATAATAATAATAAAACTAAATAGCGAACGTTCGTTACAGAACCTAATCTAATGAATTTGTTTGCTCCAGAACCTAAACTAGCGAGCGCTCACTATTTAAACTAACTAAATAAAAAAACGAGTTTTTAAACGAAAACCAAAACCCTAAAAAAAACCGGTGGGCCGGAGTGGTTTATTACCGGACCAGGAAAACCGACGAGTTGAGTGGCGGTTCGGGCGGCTCCGGCGACGGCGGTCTCCGGCGAGCGGGGTGAGGCGGCGACTTGAGTCGGCGGCGGCTCCGGGGTCGACGGCGATGGGCGGAGACGACGGG